>NC_092870.1:9255810-9295727 GCF_032062135.1 Pyxicephalus adspersus | reverse complement strand
GGCGTATCGATATCCAAGTCTACCATAAAGAGAAGACTGCATGAAAGTAAATACAGAGGGTGCACTGCAAGGTGCAAGACACTCATAAGCCTCAAGAATAGAAAGGCTAGATTAGACTTTGGTAAAAATCAGAAGCTTGCTCACGTACGCGCAATCCGGAATCAGACAAAAACGTATTTATCAAGCTATTTTCCGGGAGCGAGAAAACGCAGCCGTATTCACCTGGCATTTATCAACTGAAATGCTCGCTCGCTCCTAGCCACGTATCTCCGGGAGCTCAACACTGGCAAGCTTGCATTAAAAGTCACTGTTCCCCTAAAAAAAATAATTCTTTCTAATGGCACACATCTTTAACTTAGACCTAAATAAAAAGGTTTGGGCTGTTAACTGATTTCAGCTCTTAACACAGACGCCTATCTAAATGCATACAAAGCCGAACCCGAGGATCCGCCTGGTGATAAATTCCAGCGCGCTCTGGTGAGCGAGAGCTCGCATTTGCCAGCGAACTAGATTTTTTCCACAGAAGTCCAAAAGCACACATAAAAGTTCTTGCTTGCATCTATAGATGTATATGTATATATATATATACACATATAAATAAATACATTTAAATTTTGACACATATATTAAAATATTTCTACACATATATTTATATACATCATAAACCACCCGGGCGGTTAGCCTGACCTTGGTTTGGGGTAAGTAAACTAGCTACATTCGTTTACCCCGGACCAAGGTCGGGGTAGCTAAAAGTATAAACATGCGTTACAGTGCAATCCGATTGTCATACAACATTGTATGACAATCGGATTACAACTGAAAAAAAATACTTACCTTGTCCCCGCAGCTCCTCCGGAGACGTCTTCTCTCTTCAGTCTTCTCCCGGCGTGTGCAGTGACAATCTCCGGGGGATGTCCGGTGACGTCGCTGCATGCGTCGGTGCGGGCGGGAGGCTGCGCGGGAAATTAAAAAAACTTTGTATTGAACTCAATACAAAAAAGCTTTATTGAGTCCAATACAAAGAAATCTTTATATACTATAAATATAATTGTATTATATATATATATTATATAAGCTACTATACAGTTACATTATACACTATTTTTTTTTTATGTTTTATAAAAAATTTTTTATTAAATGTATAAAATTTTGGACATATTTCGGTGAGTTATGCGGTAATTCGGTGAATTATAAGTAATTATTGAGTAATTCGGTGAATTATAGCCTACAATCTAAAATAAATTTCCATGCAAAAAATTTAACACTTTTTGCATGGAAGTTCAGAAAGAATTTAATATAGTCTAAAAATCTGAAAAGAGATATATATTTATAAATAATGATATAATATAAATAAATAATTTATATATAATGTATTTCATATGTTTCTACTATATGTCTATGTATTTATATAGACTGTTTACTGCTGTACAAATCTAAAGGATCGGATCAATAAATGATTATGGAATGTCAAACTGAAAAAAACCCAAACATCCAACATCCTTCACAGCCTGCGCACGCCCAATTGCATGTTAATTTTTAGTACCTGTGCGCATAATGATGAACATATATAAGGGTATTGTCTAACTTGCTTTTTTTCCTTTGTCCTAATTTTTTTTTCAAGGAGGGGTTGTTGTTTTGTTTGTTATCCTAATCTATGTTGTTACATTTTTGTTACTTTTTTTTTGTTACACTTTAGTTTTTTCAACTTTGAATGTTTCAATGTCCATTTTGCAATTAAGAAGTCAATGGTAATGCTATGTTTTTGTGTTTGTGGCCATAATATTTCATTTAAATAATATGTCTTACTTACCACCTTTAATTGTTTGTCCTGCTTACATATTTTCTAATCCGGTTTTCCACCCTTGATAGGTAAATTTTGCATATTGGTTTAAGTGTTTTTGGAATTTTTGAACTATTTTGGTTTTTTTCATGTAAATTTAGTGGAGTCTGTGTGGTCTGTATATTTTATTGTGATCTTTTAGCAAATCTGTTTATTTGAAATAAAGTTGTTTCAATAGTTTTGTATTTGTTTTTGGGGGGGTTTGTTTTTATGGGATCTCCTTTACAATCTCCCTGGAGCTACAGTTTACAAAGTCCATTGTCCATTGTTTTTAAGCCGTTCCTTTCTCTGAATTATTCGAAAGGCTAACAACAGCATTAATTGTCCTATTAAAACTTAGTTATTTGATACTCATAGAGCTGTGCGCCAAAGCTACGTGAGTGTGCACCAAAGCGGACCCGCTATGTGAGTGTGAACTGTGTTCTAACCGTAGAAAAATGCGCCGGCCACTATTGGAGAGAAGGATCCCCATTCGGGTAAATTTTTTTTTTTTTTATGTGTGTGCGTTTTGCTTCATGTGCACTCATGTATGTACATATATGTATGTGTGCATTTATATGTGTGTACATATAAAAGAGGAATTATAGGAAGAAATAGGCAAAGAGGGCTTTTTATTGATCTTTATTTCTAGAGCAATATGCCCAAAAAAGCTTAACATGCTTCAATTTGAAAAGATTGCCTATATCTTTATATGATTTATGTCATGTCATGTCATGGCTTAGCTCCAAGAAACATTCATGGATGATATTGCTTCTGGTTAAAGGAGGAATCCACCTTTATGTGCTTACACTACCAAGCTGCGGTAAATAATGCATACACTCTATATACCAGCTTAGGAATAGGCATATTTGTAAATGTTTAAATATTTTCAGGTTGAGAAAGAGTTAAATGATTTTTGGGCGTTTGATGTGATCTATTTGCAGGTAGTTAACCTTTGCCTGATCTTACAGATTGAAAAAAAAATTAAGTTTAAAACCTGTACAAAGGCCTAAACCAGCACATTAGTCCATAATTCCAAAAAGAAACATAAAAAAAAAATTGGTATGAGCGTACTTATGCGCTAAACCTGGTTGTTTACATGCGTACAGGAGTATTGATTCGCATACTGTAGGCGTACGCACGTTTTCCAGTAGGCGGAAGTAAACCCGGACGTTTCAAATCTCCGTTATCAACAGGCAGTGCCTCTTGTTTTCAGTGAGGGACCTGCACTTTAATATTCAGCTAAGTGTATTTTTTTTGGGGGGGGCGGGGGGGGGGTGTCTTTTTAGTTGCGTGTCCATGTTGCATCATGCATGTATGCACATTTAAATGTGTTTTTATGCTTAAAGCATGCATGCACATTTAAATGTGTGTTAAGGCTGCTTCTCATATTCATCAGCCCAACAACTCACCGTCTTTAATCCTTCACATGTCCTAAACCCTTG
Source organism: Pyxicephalus adspersus (assembly GCF_032062135.1). Lineage (NCBI taxonomy): Eukaryota > Metazoa > Chordata > Amphibia > Anura > Pyxicephalidae > Pyxicephalus > Pyxicephalus adspersus. The sequence goes on along the minus strand of NC_092870.1, from coordinate 9,292,463 downwards.
TTTGTAACTACTTGAAATGTTGAGGATCCTACTAGCTACTACTCAACCACATTTCTTGGAAGTTGTTGTTTCAAAAGCAAGTGCATCTAGAAGGCCAAAAGCGAAAAGGCTCAGTTATGCCCCACCTTGGCCACTTACCTAGCAAGGAACATTGGGGTGTTACCCCTAAATTTATACCTACATTTCAAGGAACCCCAATTTATTGAGAATGGTGAGGTGCATAAACCAGAAAAAGGGGACACTTGCTCCTTGCTATGTAAGTGATTTTCTATAGTGTTTTCAATTGGGATCCCCATATCATCAAATGCTTGTAATTTGGTGGCCTGGGATTTTGTAGATATTTTGGGACTATTATCTATGAGTGTCCTCATAGGCTGCAAGATATGAGATGTAGAATTCCCACACACAGATATCACACTGTGCCCATGATGTTGTTACACATGCCCACAGAGCGGATATATTTTCCCAAGTATTTTTTTTATATAGCAGCCACAGCACAGCTATAGAATGGGGGAGGGACAGCCTGTGTCCCCATCTCATTCTAGCTGCATTCTCACTGCCCAGCTCTTATCAGCAGCTGGAATCCTCTGCATGGATGACTGCTGAGAATGTAGCGGTCTATTGTGCTTTCAATAGATTAGAGCTGCGGATGGAAGCCGGGTAGAGGAGGCATGGCAGCCGTGTGCTCCACCCACCTAAAGTTGGCTGTTGACCCCACCTAAAGTTGTTCTAACCCACTAAGCTCAATCCTAGGTAGATCATTTGGAGAGCACTAATTTGCCTCCTATCACGCCAGCCTGGAAATTATCTTTGTCCGGAGGATAGTGAAAGCCTTCTGGGAGAATGTCCTCTGGATAGATGAGACCGCAATACAGATTTTTGGGAAGGCACATCATTCAACCGGTCAGCTCCTAGAGGAGCTGTGACATGTATTACACATACAGAATACATGTCACAGCTCCTCCAAGGCTGCAGGAGTAATCAGGGAGCAGAGCTGTCAGCATAGCAGAGCTCCGCTGACTGCTCTGCTCCCTGATTGCCTAAGGAAAGGGAAATCCTGATGATGCTTGAGCTGTCATCAGGGTTTCCCATTTCCTACATTCTACTCATTGGCCCTAATTCATCAAGCAAAATCGGACGTTCGCTCGCGCATTCGTATTCGCGATCCGAAATCGTAAGCCGTCGCGCAATTCAGCAACTGAATAAGCTCGCGGCCGGAGCTGCGCATCTCCGGCAGCTTTACACCGGCGAGCTTGCATTAAAAGTCACTGTTCCCCTAAAAAATCATTCTTTCTAATGGCACACATATTACCCTTGCTTAACAGATCCTCCTTAATCGCGCAGCTGAAATCTAATCGCCTTAATTGGCAGATTCGCGACCCCTATTGCTCATTATTATCAAGGCAGGAATCCGGCTGGCAGTGAGGAGGTGAGTGTACGAGTGTCCCCCTAAGCCAGGCTGAGCCTGCACAGACCCCTGTCTGTGTCTCTCCAAATTAGGCTCCTGACTGATCTCCTGGCTCTGTGTTATATCCCCACCTTCAGTGTTTCTTCATTAATTATCTCACAGGTGAGAATCTTCCACCTGCTACTTCACACAGGAGAGGAATCCTGGGCAAATATATCTCCCTTCCACCTCCAATCCTGCCTTGGTGTCACAATATATATATTTATATATATCTATAGAAGCAAACAAGAACATGTGTGTACTTGTGACTTTTGTGGGAAAATCTAGTCCAATGGCAAAGCCAAGGTTTAGCCTGCGCAAAGTCGCAATATTTACCCCCAGGTGGCTCCTCCGATCAGGCATCGTAAGCGTTTAGTATATTAGCCTATGTAGAGGAGCTGAACTCAGTTAACGCTTGCATAACAGGAAAGAAAAAAGTAATTTTACAATATGCTTTTTTCTTAGCTCATATAGATGTTTTAAACATTTGAACAGCACAAACATTTTTTAGGGCTAAGGGTAATATGTGTGCCATTAGAAAGAATGCTTTTTTAGGGGAACAGTGAGTTTATTGCAAGCTCGCCAGTATGAAACTGCCGGTGGTGCGCATATTTTTGGAGAGATCGCTTCAGTTGATGACTTCTGTGCGAGTACACCAGCTCCTCGGATTTGGTTGATAAATTGATCAAAGGCCTCCGATTTTGGAGCGCGTATACGAATGCGCAAGCAAGCTTCCGATTTTGCTTGGTGAATCAGCCTGATAGTCTACTGATGAGACCACTACCTAGGCCTTACGATAACCCATTCTGTGCCTCTAAACATTCTTTTTTTCCCTAGGCCTAGACCACCATTTATGAACCAGGGATTTACTATAATTGAAACCACCAAAGCAAAAGAGAGAACACCACCTCAACAGCTGGAACCACTACCAACACTATAGCCATGGAGTATACTTTAGCTATACCCATTTATTAGGCTATGCCCAACAAGTTTCCTATTTCAATTTCAGATTTCAGTTTGTTGAGTAGGTAAGCTATTGAACCGTTATTCACTGTATATGCCGCTTGGTAATAAAATTGGAAACAGCTCTAGAAAGAATATATCCTGACATAAGAGGTGGTGATTTTGATAAACTACTCAAACCTTTCCTTTAAAATGTTTTTTTTTCTTTTCCTGATTCTGTTTAGTTTCATTATTTCTTATTAAATTTTACTTTTACACAAAAGAAAAAAAATCCAAGACAAAGAAAAAGAAAAATTAACAGGTCATACATAAATCACTCATGGTATTAAACATTCAACAATACAATATTTAAATGATAAATCATACAGATTGATCCCATATATAGCCACTAAATATAATTTTAAAGTTATAACACATCAAACTTTACTTTTGACATACCTTAGCGCGAGAGAGAGAGAGAGAAAAAAAAACGCTCTGTTATAGTGCAGGTAACTTCCATAGATTTTAATAAGTAAAAAATGGTACCTGGTTCTCGTTAGGTGCATAATAGTAAGCTATCATCACCTTCATTAAGGCAACCCATCAGAATAAGATAGTTCAGAGTCAGAGTCAGAGTCCACAAGCTGTGATTCCATTACAAACGGAATATCCTTTCTAAAATCTATCCTTTCTAAGACCCCCCAATGTTTATATAGAGAGTTGGCCATGTACAGTATACCATTGGGTAAGAGGCATGAAAATATTTAGGGCAGGTAAACTAGGTACGCAGTAACAACTACACCGGGAATAGGGCTTCAAAAGCCTTAAAATATAAACCTCCTAATAAATTCAGAATCAGAGTGGATTCAGAGTGGATTCAGGATTCAGGGTTGCCAATTTTCTATTCTACTAAAGATAATAGTAAAAAAGAAAAAAAAAGTTTTTCCTTGTTCTTCCCTAAGAGCCAAACATATTAGTCCTAGGTATAGATTTTAAACCAGTTGGAGAAGTAGATTACATCTTTCCAATCGACGACTCAGATGATCTCAACTTAGTGGGGGATATGCTCTTGTAACGATTCTGTTTCAAGCGTTGCTGAATTGTTTTCAATTTAGATGACAAAGGTCTCTCGACCTTATCAGCACAAGTAGGTTGCGATGGTAAAGGTAATCCCAGAGTTTGAAAACATGTTAATGCTTCAGACGGTTAAGTAACAATCTGAGTTCTGCCATTCTCAGAAAATATTAATTCAAATGGATGGCCCCATCGATAATTAATTTGTTTTTTTCGAAGTATCTGCAAATAGTCCCTGGAGCTAAATCAGCAAAGATTTCATAATTATGTCCCTGAAAGACAATTGGTTCTTTAGCACGGGCCACCCGCAGAATAATATCTTTTGTATGGTAGAAGTGAAATTTTACAACCACATCTCTCGGCGGCCCTTCCAGGTTCAGCCTTGTTAGTGTGCGATGCACGCGGTCTAATTCAAGTCTCTCTAGAGGTACTTCAGGACATATCTCTTGGAATAAAGCTGTGGCTTTAGAGGATAACTCCACCACCGATTCAGGTATCCCACGTATGTGCAGATTAGAGCGCCTGGACCTATTCTTCAAGTCCTCCAATTAATAATGCAATAATTGTACCTCATCTTTGTAATGCTCGATCTCCTCCTTATGGCCTTCCAGTACTGTTGTAACAGCATCCATACGTCCTTCCAACTGGACTATGGATGACCCAATTCCTGTATTTCTTTTGAAAATGATCTGTTATTTTCTTTGTTGTTAAATCCAAAGCTGTTTGTAGAATGCCTTAAAATTTTAATAACAAGATTTCAGAATCCCTGGGGGATCCTTGTGTAGCTAAGAGGAGTGAACCACTGGCAGGCAAATCACGTTCACTTAAACCTTCTCCCTCACACTCACCCTGCCCTTGGTGTTCAAGGAAGTGGAGAGGCGCCATCCTAACAGCAGCTCGGGCTGAAGCCGCCGAAGGCACCTATGCTACATTCCTGTGCTTGCGGTTTTTTTGCCTCGCGCTGACATCTGACAAGCCGCCTGCAGTTCGAGATATGTTCACACCGTGGACCCCTCCCTTCCTACCCCGCTCCACCCGGCCATTGCCTATGTAGCTGCTCAGCGTTCCTTGTGAGTCACAGAGCTTAACTAGCGTCCTGCCATTCAGCTCCGCGCATGCGCCTCTAACACTCCTATCTCATGCAAAAACTTCTTTTCCTGATTCTGTTTACAAAATTGTTTTTCAAGTTTTCTTTGAAAATTATGTATAATAATATATTGGTAAATGTTTGATTCTGTTTGTTACGTTGTAAATTTAATACCTGTATTGTTAAGGGTACTTTGAATACTCTATCAATTTATTGAATCCTGTTTTGTATTTGTAATGTCTCTGTATCTGATGGGCCCACATGCATTAATGCTTTGGCTCTTTTTATCCGGAAACCTCATTTTCGGTTGGGGTGAAGCCAGGGAGCTCCACAAGTATACTGTCATTTAGAAGCAGTCATCCCTTATGGTAGGACAGGCTTTGTAGAAATGCTTAGCATGGGAAGCCAATTAGCGGTTGGCCATACATGAGATAGATTACTGTTTTGATGTTATCTTGGCATTTTAAAATTGAATTTGGCATAAGTGAGATCTCAATATTGGTAAATATAGTGTACATAAGCTAATTATATATATGTTCTGCAATGGATTATTATACTTAGGTATGGTTTGCTTATTGCTGTAGTGCAGGAAATACTAAGTGGATATAGTTATTATAGTTATTAATCTTATATATATTTTTTTTAAACATTACGTTTTTTTTAATTTTTCAAATTTTTGACAAAAAAAAGAAGAAACATAATAAGAACAAACATAAATAACATATGGTAAGGGAGGGACATCTCCGGATCCTGGCACATTTGAATAATAACCTTAATGGACCAATTGCCTAGAAACAGAATAAATAAAAGTATACACCCAAATTTTCATACAAAAATGAAAGGACCAAAACATACAATGTAGGACTCATCTCTGACCTTCCGACCTCATACTTAAAAAAATAAATAAGGAAAAATCAGAATCAGTAGCTCCACTGGCCTCCTAAACTTCCAAGAGAACAAACCTGTTAGTATGTGCATTTCCATTAGCCCAAGACTATTTAAGCCACAGAGTCCACTACCACCCTCTAATTACCCAACAAATCTTTATAAACTGGAAATTCTTGAAACATAATTCAAGGTGCCCAAGTTTCTAAAATAGTCTCATCCTGTTTGTAGATACCAGCAGTCAAATCCTCCATTAATCTAATTTTGTTTACTCTGCGGAGCCACATCCCTACAGAAGGTTCCAACAATTGGTTCCACAAACTAGGGATGCAGGCCTTTGCCGCATTTACAGATGTTTAACTACCGATTTATTATAAACTTTCTGTGGCCAGTCATTGAGATGGAGCAGCAGGAACAACCCAGGGTCATTAGGTATTGGCCTCACAGACATATCTTCCTTATTCTTTGCCAAAAGTCTTTGAGCTTTTTGCAAGACCAAAAAATATGTAACAATGTGCCCCTCTCAGTATCACACCTCAAGCACATATCAGAAACAGAAGAGAAAATCGTATGTAGTCTATCTGGCGTCTTGTACCATAGAGTAAGGTTTTTATATCCCGTTTTTTGGGCTCCACTGTGCATGGAGCTTTTGTGGCAAAACCGCAATATTTGATACTTCTGGGCATGGGATAGGTTGATTTCCAACTTCCGCTCCCAGACCCTAAGGTATGAAGGTGTAAAATCTTCTGGCAGCATATTCAACATTGAATACAAAACAGATGTGCATGTCTGGAATAGGGATAAGCGAGAAGGCCTCTGACAGTCTCGCAAAAATTTCCTCGAACTTCCGATTGGTCCGCGAAATTTCGGCCAATTGATTTCGCAAATTCCAATAAAGTCAATAGGCTGACTTTAAACAGTAATAGCAAAGCCCCTATACATGTTAGAACCACCAAAGATGTGTAGGAGAACTGTGGCAACAAGGGACAAATACGAAAGTTCCAAAGGACCTTGTGGTTTTCCAGAAAATGGCAGCCAAAGTGACAGCAGGCAAATAGGATTTTTGCGTGATGGACAGCATCCAGAAGGCAGCACAAACATTAGGACATTAATAAAGGGTGAACTCAACCCACTAGCAACAGTTTCTGATGTCAAAACAGCAGGAGAACGCATTGCTATATAATGTACGCACCCCTATTTAATGTAACCAGCGCTGCATAATATGTTAACGCTTTAAAAATCCTGTTCATTATTATTATTAAAAAATAATAATAACAATAATATTATTAACAATTGTTAGGAATGCCACCCATAAAGTTGTGGTTTTCCAGAAAATGGCAGGCAAAGCGACAGCAGGCAAATAGGATTTTTGCGTGATGGACAGCGTCCAGAAGGCAGCATAAACATTAGGACTTTGAGAAAGGGTGAACTCAACCCACAAGCAAAAGTCTGAAGAAGAATGCATTGCTATTTAATGTACGCACCCCTATTTAACCACCCCCCCCCCAGCGGTAATCCCGAGTGTGAGTCGGGGTGGGAAAACAATGCAAAAAGCAGTAACCCCGAGTCACACTCGGGGTAACTTTGGGGGACCCCCTTACCTTAGTCCCACGCTCAAGCGGCGATCGCACGATCCCGCTGTGATGGCGGGGCGCTTCTTCGTCTGGGGGCGTGGCCGGGCGGGAAATTTAAAAGCAGATTACAGAGTAATCTGCTTTTAAATACCGCCCGGGTATACACCACCCCACTGCACGCATCTGCAGTTAGATGCGATGCACCATGCAGGATTTCCAGGGGGTGATGCCAGCGGAGATTTCCCGCTGGCAGCACCCCCTGAATCTACTGCAGCTGATCTCCTGCTCGCATCACCTGTAGGCTGATCTCCCGGTGATGCGAGCCGGAGAGTGAGCAGGGCAGGGACATCCCCACCGCATCACCCGGCAAGATGTGTTACATCTTCCGGGTGATGCGAGGGGGGGGGGGGGACCATCCCCACCGCATCACCTGGAGATCAGTCGGAGAGTGAGCAGGCGGGGAGATCCCCACCTCATCACCCGGCAAGATGTGTGACATCTTCCGGGTGATGGGGTGGAGTGATGGATTCTGGGGGCGGGAAAATTACTATGTAATCTGCTTTTAAATTTTTTTTTACAGTGAAATACAGACAATAACATACAATAAAAGTATCAAAACACATTTTAGTGCACCAAGCATCATTGCCCAGTGCCCTGATTTACATTTTGCCCACTATTAGCCCTGACCTTGATCTGACCTTTTGATGGCTTATAAATCACTTCCTGAATGTATCATTTCATCACTTTGTCTTTGACCTTGATTATTCCTGACTGTTTGCTGGAGACCGGATGGCATCCAAACGACATCTCGCAGGCTCAAGCACTGTTTTGGAGGAATTTGAAAGCAGCGATAGCGATTTGGAGTCCCTTGTGGAATCGAGCGATAGTGAGTCACCAGGAAATTTGTCATCAGACAGCGAAAGTGAACTGAGCGACAATTCTGAACCTGAGGTCAGTGCTGTGCGCACATGGTGTCCTATTGACCTTGATGCGGACCAGGCAGCACCGCCAAGATTTCCATTTACTGGCGCACCTGGGATGAAAATTGAGGCTGATGACCGATGAAGTTATCGAATAAATTGTTGCGGAGACAAACAGGTAAGCCGCTCTTGTGTTTGCTAACTTTTTGAAATTATTAGCAAAAAATTTCAAAAAGTTAGCAAACACAGAGCAGCATACATGTTTGCATAAAAAAAAAAATAGCAAAAAAATTCAAAAAGTTAGCAAACACAAGAGCGGCTTACCTGTTTGCCTCCGCCACAATTTTTTCGTTATCGGTCAAAAACAACTTCAGGTATGCCAGGTCGTCGCATTCAGCTTCAATTTTCATCCCAGGTGCTCCGGTAAATGGAAATCTTGACAGTGCTACCTGGTCCACATCAAGGTCAATAAGACACCATGTGCGCACAGCACTGACCTCAGGCTCAGAATCGTCGCTCTGTTCACTTTTGCTGTCTAATGACAAATTTCCTGGTGAATCACTATCGCTCGATTCCACAAGGGACTCCAAATCGCTATTGCTGTGTTCAAATGCCACCAAAACAGCGCTTGCGCCGGCGAGATGCCTTTTGATGAAAGTGATGAAATGATACATTCAGGAAGTGATTTGTAAGCCATCAAAAGGTCAGATCAAGGTCAGGGCTAATAGTGGGCAAAATGTAAATCGGGGCACTGGGCAACACCAATGCAGGATTGGTGGTAGAAAGGAGGTATATTTGCCCAAGATTCCTCTCCTATGTGAAGTAGCAGGTGGAAAACTCACCTGCAAGGTAATTATTGCAGCAGCACTGAGGGTGGGGATATAACAGAGCCAGGAGCTCAGTCAGTCTCTCTCTGCCTGGGGATACAGAAAGTTGGTCTGTGTGAATGAACTCAAACCTGAGTAAAAGGTTGCTGAAAGTTTTGTTTTGAGTTGACAGGGAGAAGCCCTCCAGCTGATAGACAGGAACGTCGGATGTATAGTAAGTGCCGGACAGGCGAGGTTTTCTTTTGCTGTTTTTGTTATTTTATCTGCAACCTTCAAATAAAACTGGCAACAAGTCAGCTTAACACTTATACCTCAGTGTGTGATCTGAATTAGATGAATCAGACAAGTGTCCTTTGACCCCAGCAAAGGCGATCCTGAGCATAACCCCTCACTATATATATATATATATATATATATATGCACCTGTATGTACATACATTAGTGCACAAACAACTGAGTTTTAATAAGTACTGTTTTTAGCCAGTCAAAGAAATCATAGAAGGGAACTCCATAAAAACAAGCATAATTGAATTTTTAAATTGTAGGTCCTGGAGGATTGTAACAGAGATCACAAAAAAAAAAAAAAACTCCCCAAAAACAAACTACAGCATTTTTACAAAAACTTTATTCCAAATAAACCCATTTGCTAAAAGGTCACATTAAAAAATAGAGACTACACAGACACTACTAAATTTACATGATAAAATAAAAACACACACACACACACACACGTAAACCCACACTTCCATATAAAGCCAAATTATTTAAAAAATGGCCCAACAAATATTGCATTCTAAAAATACTTACCAAACCAATATGCAACTTTGAACTATCAAGGTTTGACGGGATTAGAAAATATTTATGCAGGACAAACATTTAAAGGTGGTAATATAGACATATTATTGAAATGAAACAATATGGCCACAAACACAATAACATAGCATTAACATTGGCATTGACTTCTTAATTGCAAAATGGACATTGAAGCATTCAAAGTTGAAAAAACAAAAGCAGCTATTGTGCTAAATGGTAAGCAAAGTATCAAATGTACCAATATAGATTAGGCTAACAAACAACACAAAAGCCCCTCCCTGAAAAAAAATTTAAGACAAAGGAAAAAAAGTTGGACAACAGGCATAATGTGGAGGAATAACAGTGAATTTAGACGCACTGCCGGAGCTCAGCAAAAGCACGTCTTCAGCCGGCCATGCACAAGCCATGCCCCCTAAAAAACATTTTATTAATACCAACTCTAAAGAGGAATACTGTCTTGTAATAATTATCTCTGCAATGATCTTTAGTTTTATACCTGTAAGCAGTGTTCCTAGTAAAGAGCTGTTGGTTGTTAATCATTGTAAACTCTGCAATTTAAACTACTTCTCCAATGTAAAGCAATATTTAAACAAAAAACATCATTTTGTAGACCTCTTTCCATTATTCAAATAATTTACCAAAAATATCAACCTATCATCTCAGAACCAGTATTTTAAAAATGTATTTTAATTAGGAATAATAAATAGATATTAATGATGCATAATTTATTTTATTTGTAATACTTTATTAATATTATTTTATCATATTCTACTGAAGATATTATTATTATAAGTTTGACTTTTTTATAAAAAAAAATCCGATACCTATCTAGGCTAATCTAATAATCATCACATAATAAATAACGTCAAAGTCATAATTCAACAATAACCTTTTATCTTATAACCTAATCCTAAATAAAGTTTAATTTATTGGTACCATAAACATAAAAGACTTGACAAACATGTGACAAGTAATTACACAATACCATGGTAACTTATTTTGTTTGTCTTCTTTAACTTATTTTAAGTTATTTTTTCTCCTTCTAATCCTGATTTAACCCACTGTTGGTTAAATTGTAACCTAATCCCCTCAAAGGTTTCCTTTATCGTGTGTCTTTACCAACCATGTGTCGTGTCCATCAACAAAAGACCCCTGTAAGCTTTTCCAGTCACATGTGAACCAACACTTGCTCTTCAACAGAATACAATTAAGGGTATTTTGTTAATTTTTATTTTTGTTGATTAGTATTGTACACTGTTATCATTCAAAGCATTTATTGACAATTGACAATTTTTAATAATTTTAGTAATAAATGATTAACATATATCACATAATCATGCACAGAGGGGAAAACCCAATGGGACCAAACACCTCGTTGTTTAATATAGTATCAATCGGATGACGGCTTGTGAACATCAAACTAATAAAAGAAAGCATCCCCCTTGTGCACTATTGCTTTTTGGCCTTGTGTCGCTCATTTTTCTCTGGGGTATACCTAGGACTCTCTGGTCATACCAAACTAAGTGGTGAAATACTTTGATTATATCCTGTAATTGAGTGGGAGACAAAGCGTGTTTCAGATAAGGCATCCAGGTACCCAAGAACTTTTTTGGGTGAGTATCTAAGTGTTGGGTGGCTTCCGTTTTGTCTATTATCATTAGCGATTGTATTCGTTTTGAGGTTAAAGGCAGGGAGGCTGATTCATCAAGCAAAATCGGACGTTCTCTCTCGTATTTGCGATCCAAAATCGGAGCCCTTCGATCGACTTATCAACCAAATTCAAGGCGCTGGCGTATTCTCGCGGAAGTTATTAACTGAAATGATCTCTCTGCTGGAGATGCGCATCCCCGGCAGTTTGACACTGGTGAGCTTGCAATAAAAGTCACTGTTCCCCTAAAAAATTATTCTTTCTAATGGCACACATCTTTCACTTAGCCCTAAAAAAAAATGTTTTTGGTGTTCAAATGTTTAAAACATCTATATGAGCTAACAAATAAGCATATTGTAAAATGAATTATTATTTTTTGGTTAGGCAACAGTTGACTGAGTTAGCTGCTCTACATAGGCGCCTATCTAAACGCATACGATGCCTGAGCGGAGGAGCCGCCTGGAAATAAATAGAAGCGACTTTCCGCAGGCTAAACCTCGGCTTTGCCATCGAACTGGATTTTCCCACAAAAGTCACAAGCACACACATGTTCTTGTTTGCCTCTATATATATATATATATATATATTTTTTTTTTTTTTTGTGAGATCGCCCGTAGCAACGGGGGGTGTTTCAAACAGGACCAGCAGGTTAAAAGTGCATCAAGGGTTTTTATTTACTAATACTATTTCCACAGAAGAACAGGTAAAATAAAACAAACAGCAAATATAAAGCCTGGCCACTTGGCCTATAACTCACTGTTAGATCCCTTTACTAACAATCCAGCCCAACCTAGTGCTGTTCAGGACTCTAGGGCCCCAACCATACAGCTTTTCCAACAAAGTCTGTGTCTTTACTCACCGTTCACCGTTCACCGTTCACCGTTCACCGTTCACCGTTCACCGTTCACCGTTCACCGTTCACCTTGTACCTCCTCCCAGCTCACCAGCCAAGAAAGAGCCACAGGAATAGGCAGGCTGGGAGTTTATATCCCCAGCCTAATTTTCAGGATGCATTTCAGGTGAGACAGTTACACCTGATCATACCCAGGCCTCTTTAGCTCCCCCACCTGGCTGAGAAGCTCATTGTCATTCAGCCGGTACTTTAACCCCACCTTCAGGTCAAAAGGAAAACTGTCTGACTGAACAGAAAAATAATCTGCGTAACCTGTATCTGGGGCAAATGTACCTGTCATTCTGGACGAAACCCTGTGATTTCTTGGGCCAGCTGTTACAATTCATATACATATATAATTATATACTTCAATAAATATAACAATTACATATATATATATATATATATATATATATATATATATATATATATGTAGTGAAGCGTATATACTTTTTGTTATATTATAAGTGACAGGTCGACATGCCCCTTTTCCTGCCCACAACCCAGCTCCCACCACCCATAAACCCTCCCACGCCCCTCCCAAAGCCATCCCACGTCTCCCCCATTGCCTGCCTACCGCCCTCCCCCTAGCCCTCCACTCCCTTTCCACCCACTCTCCACCTATTCCCTGCCCATTGTCCAGACATGTCCTCCCGCCCCTTAACCCGCCTATATCCCACCCATTCACCGCTCATTGTCAAGACATGTCCTGGCATGTCCAGGCATGTCCAGGGGATTTTAAAAACAATTTAAAGTTACAGTTTAATACAATTTTATTACAGTTTAATACTATAAATATAATAAAAGACGACTTATGTGTTTAAAACAAAAAATGTCTTTATTTACTTCGCTCCACATTACATCTTTTTGTTATCACAGTAGGGTATGCATGTTTGATTGTAATTACAACAGCGTAGACATAATTGTTTCAATCGTTTTGCCACATAGTCACATACAACGCGGTCATGTTTTCTAAAGTCGTTCGTGAATGTTTTTAATACATTTTCGAAAGGTATCCCTTTAGTAATACAATGTAAGGTATAGATGCAGTAATTGCCGCAAACCGAACTAGCGGCGTCCTGTATTTGCTTATTTTGATATCTTATAATCTGAGAATTTCACGATTAAAATTGCATGAATTCATCAGGAAATATTTCATTTTCAGGCGATAATCCATAACTATCAAAAAAAAATACACAAATCATTTGTACGTAATATAAATAAAATACAGTGTTTTCCCCTCTTATTCGATTTGTCCGTATTTACAATATAGGCCGCAGGTCTGTCGTTGACTTTGTTTCCCGGTAATAAATCAGACGGGAATGCGCCTTTAAAGATGCGCCAGGCGTGAAAGTCTGATTTAATAACGCTGGTAATTTCATAGTTATTAATTTTATTGAAAATCGTACCATACTTCTCTTATGTTATTTATTTCAGTAATATTCTCATGAATGGAATACACAATCATGGTTTTAGTGTTCTGCGTCGGTTCAGCAAATCTAATTTCAACTGTGAGATTCCTGGTATCCACTAGAGAGAAATGACCTCCAGGTTCTTGGAGATAAATCAAAAGCGAATAAAGTGTAACCGTTCAAAAATTCGTCACGATCCACCGATAAAATGTTGTCAGCCTTTTGCTTGCCCGAAATATGTACGAGGGACATATATTCACGATCAGCTGAAGCACCTTGAAAATTAGGTTGAAGCGGTCTTGCGGGTATCTGCTGGCCATGCAAATATAAGGCCGCATAATATACATTGTAGTGGTTGGAATACAAAGGATTCCTTGGGTCATTGTCCACAAACGCTACTATTACAGTTTTTTGAATGTTTCAGAGAAATAGGTTTTCCTGGTTCGATATGTAAGTGCCGGTAGGAATACTATACACTTTATCTTTATCAACTTTCAACTTTATCTTTAGATCTAATCCGTTCAGTATCAGCTTCAGATGAATAAATAAATCGGCGTAAATGGGACCCATTAATTCAACGCTTCTAGAAACGGGCCGTATATTGAGACCTCTCGATGAAGCCGTCATTACGACCGTCGAGAGCCCGTCAGCATGATGACCGGCGGTATCCCTAGAGAATAATCCTGCAGTAAATTGAGCGGCTAAAGTTTGTGAATTATACTTGATTAAGGATTTGATATACGCTCTATACGTATAAAGGTTGTCACTTCGGGAAATCAATGTGTCACCCAGCGTTATGTCTAGCTGATTAAAAGGGCTAGCTATAGGGTAATTAATAATACCAACACGGGACCCGTCTGGTATGGGGGTGTTATCAGGGTTAACGATTCGGCAAACGATGTATAACAGCGTGTGTTTTAGGTCGTAATAATATTCCCCGCTTCCGGAGATGAAGAACTCCAACGGCACTTTGCCCGCTAGTGCCGCAATTGGCTGCACCTCTACATAAAGCGATTTTTCAATACTTGTCTGCGTGGTGGTATTTGAAAGATATCCAACTCTGATTTTGCATACTCGGCGGATGCATCATGTACGAAAGCCACAGCGGGCAATTAGAAGAGGTCACCCGAGGAAAGGCTTCTTGCTTTCTGTCACCAACGCCTCTTAGACGGCGCTATTTTATTTATAAAAGGGGGAAGTATGAAGCTGTCAAGGCCACATTTTCTTTTCCGCGTTTTTTTTCGAATTTGTACAACGCCCGAGCCTTCCTGCTCATGCTTAGTTCTATTTATTCTATCCATAATGGCTGACGATGCTGTGGCGACAACGTCTTTGGCGATGTTCCTTGCCGTTGTTTTTAAGGGCCACACCTTTCTTGAACAGGGGAACTACCCTACAGAACAGAAACCGTTCAAACCATGACTGGCTTGCGTTATGTAATAATGGGTATATGCAACTGGGTCGCCATACATTCTCTGGGACAGCATTTTTAATACGTCGTCACTGCGCAAGGTCTGAAGTGTAATCGCACAATGATTTTTCTGTATATGAATTTGAACAGGTTTAGCCTGATCCGAAAGTATCGAAATTGTAATGGTGTCAAAGTGCTGTTTGCAGGGGGGTATATAGTCCGGCCTTGTATACTTTTGCGTGACAGCGTCGCCATTTTTTCCATTAATCTCCACAGTTCCTAAAAGCTGAACATAACTATCGCCAACAAGCTGGTGTTGAATTATATTGGTATAAACAAACATCGTATAAAAACCGGCTTTATTATCTGGCTAAAAATGTTTCTGTACAGATAAAGCGTCCCTCTTTTGTTAAAACTGAATCATCAGCTGTCTAAACCTCTGTGATATGATCGGCAGTTACAACAGGCACGCCAAACTCGTTGAATTTTTATAGAGTCAAATTTGTCTATAATGACTTTGATCAGCTCGTTCATATTAGCGTAATGTCCCGATTTAACAAAATATTCTTCACTGGGGGTATTGCAGGGAACTTTACTGCCTAAAAAAAGAGCGACTCCTTTGTTACAGAGTGCTTGGCTAGCGTTATCATTTTTACTTTAAATGTGTATGCTAATTTCCCATGCCTGCTGTGTTGTTTTAAAAATTATGTATGCTAATCTGGTTTTACGTGTTTCTGTATAAACCTATTAAACTATTGTTTTGAATAAGGCATTTAATAAAATATGTTACTACTCTATAAAATAATAACTATAAAATAAAAATTAAATAAAATGTAGTCGTCTTTTTATATCCTCTATATAAAGTGTAACAGAATTAAATAAAAACGTTTTGTAAAGTGTAAAAAGTTTAAAAAACTAAAGTCTTTTTTATTATTTTCAAGATAATGGCCCTAATTCATCAAGCAGAATCGGACTCTCGCTCGCACATTCGTATTCACGATCCAAAATCGTACGCCGTCGCGCAATTCAGCAACTGAAAAAGCTCGCGGCCGGAGCCGCGCATCTCCGGCAGCTTTACACTGGCGAGCTTGCATTAAAAGTCACTGGCCCTGATTCATCAATAAAATCTGCGCTCGCTGGAAGCGTGAAAGTACGCGCGACCAGCGAGCGCGGTTTCCCGCGGTCCGGAGTCGAGTGCGCTCGTACACTCGCCTCCTCACTGCCAGCCGGATTCCTGGCTTGATAATAATGAGCAATAGGGGGCGCGAATCTTATCAAGGCAGGAATCCGGCTGGCAGTGAGGAGGTGAGTGTACGAGCGCACTCGACTCCGGACCGCGGGAAACCGCGCTCGCTGGTTGCGCGTACGTTCGCGCTTCCAGCGAGAGCGGATTTCATTGATGAATCAGGGCCAATAAATCTACTATCTTGAAATGGTGTAATTGTATATAAACTATCTATGAGGACGCATTGGGGTAGTCGGTCCTAAAATGCCTGCAAAAAATGAAATATTGAGAAAACAGTACTACACACCAAAAGCCGTCGGTTCTTACGATGGTGTTGATGCCTTATTCAGAGAAGTACAGAAATTTAGTTTAAGTAAAGGCTCCGCGAAAAAATAGTTGAACAATGAAGACACCTATACGGTGCACAAACCGGTGAAGAAAGCATTTAAAAGAAACAAAGTCACGGTGTCCGATATAGACGGTCAATGGCAGGCCGATCTTGTGTCAATGATAGATTTTTCAAAAGAAAATGATGGTGTAAAATATATATTACTGGTCATGGATATATATTCAAAATTTGCGTGTTTGTCAGGACTATCCAATAAAACAGGTGCAACAGTAGCCGCCGCATTTCACCAGGTATTTATGATAAGCGGTTGGACACCCCGGAAACTTCAGACGGATCGCGGTAGAGAGTTTATAAACAAGCCTATGAGAAAACTTTGTGCCGATTATAAAATACATCATTTTTTTACATCAAATGCTGTGAAAGCGTCGCTAGTGGAGCGTTTTACCAGAACATTGAAAACAAGAAAGTGCCGTTATCTGTGAAAGCAAAACACATTCAGATACATTGACAAGTTGCAAGATCTGGTGTGAAGGTATAATCACTCATACCATAGAACTATAAGGTGCCGCCCTGTTGATGTGACAAAAGAGAACTCTTTAAGTATATGGAAAAATATCTACAGCGATTACGCGGCTAATAAAAAAGTTAAACCTTTATTAAAAATAGGCAATCACGTTAGAATTGTTTGTTATAAGGGGCCATTCACAAAAGGTCATGAATAAACCTATACGGACGAGATATTTACAGTTTACGCTATAAACACTAAAGGGTACAGGCCTTTTTATAGGTTGAAAGACCTTCCTGATGAGCTCATTCAAGGGATCATTCTACGCGGAAGAAGTCCAAAAAGTCCCCCTTGATAAACGTTGCATTAACCGGATAGAGAAAATCATCAAAAAGAAGAAGGTTAATACCGTTGTATTTTGTAAAGTGGATTGGCTACCCTGAAAAGTTTAACTCTTAGGTGCAAGAAAACCAGCTGACGAGCGTGTAAACTATGGAAGATGGCTCGTTTTACATTACTTTACCGTGCAACCCGTTATCTAAACTTTACCCCGACAATACCATCGTTGATTATACCATTAAATTAGCAAAAGCTGTCCATATCCGTGGGCCTCACGGGGTCACCTTAGTAGATATTCAGTACCCTCATACATGGAATACCTTTGAGCCTGGGGATGGTGTTTTTTACATCGGTAGGCGCGATGAACTGGTCAAAGAATATTTTTTTAAATCGGGATATTACGCTAATATTAATGAGCTGATCAAAGCCGGTAATAACAAACTTGACTCTATAAAAATTCCTCCTGAACAATTGAAACTAAGATACGACGAGGTTGAAAGAACTGTTCTTGTAACTAAATCCGTCATATACAAGTTTATGCCTGGTGAAAAGTTAGGACACGTACTGGGCCTGGTGGGGCACACGCGCAAACGCCCGAAAAAGAATTTAAATGATCCGACGCATATCGTTTTGCAACGAGTTTGGTGTGCCTGTTGTAACAACCGATCATATCACAGAGGTTTCGACGGCTGGTGATTCAGTTTTAACAAAAGAGAACAACACTTTATCTATACAGAAACATTTATACCCAGATTTAAAGCCGGTTTTTATACGATGTTTGTTTATACCGATATAATTCAACACCAGCTTGTTGGCGATCAACTTTTAGGAACTGTGGAGATTATTGGAAATAATGGCGACGCTGTCACGCAAAAGTATACAAGGCCGGACTATATACCCCTCTGCAAACAACACTTTGACACCATTACAATTTCGATACTTTCGGATCAGGCTAAACCTGTTAAATTCAAATACAGAAAAACGATTGTGCGATTACACTGTAGACCTCGTGCAGTGATGACGTATTAAAAATGCTGTCCCAGAGAGATTACGGCGACCCGGTTGCATATACCCATTATTACATAACGCACGCCGGCCATGGTTTGGACGGTTTCTACAGCTCTGAATTCATGCACGGCGCTGGCTTTGCAGGACTATTTCAGGGTCTGTTCCATAGGGTAGTTCCCCTGTTCAAGAAGGGTGTGGCCCTTGTAAAGCCACATGTAAAAATGGCGGCTAGGAACATCACCAAAGACGATGTCGCCACGGCATCGTAAGCTGTTATGGATAGAATAAATAGACCTAAGCATGAGCAGGAAGGCTCGGGCGTTGTACAAATTCGAAAAAAAACGCGGAAAAGAAAACATTGCCTTGACAGCTTCATCCTTCCCCCTTTTATGAATAAAATAGCGCCGTCTGAGAGGCGTCAGCGACAGAAAGCAAGAAGCTGTTCCCCCGGGTGAAATCTTCTAATTGCCCGCTATGGCTTTCGTACATGATGCATCTGCCCAATATGCAAAATCAGAGATGGATATCTTTCAAATACCGCCCACGCAGACAAGTATTGAAAAATCGCTTTATGTAGAGGTGCAGCCAATTGCGGCACTAGCGGACAATGCGCCGTTGGAGTTCTTCATCCCCCGAAGCTGGGAATATTATTACGACCTAAATAACACGCTGTTATACGTTGTTTGCCAAATCGTTAACCCTGATAACACCCCCATGCCTGACGGGTCCCGTGTTGGTCTTATTAATTATCCCAATAGCTAGCCCTTTTAATCAGCTGGACATAACGCTGGGTGATACATTGATTTCCCGAAGTGACAACCTTTATACGTATGGAGCGTATATCGAATCCTTAAAAAAATCATAATTCACAAACTTTAGCCGCTCATTTTACCGCAGAATTATTCTATAAAGACACCGCCGCTCATCATGATGACCAGGCTCTCGGCGGTCGTAACGAAGTGTATAGTATTCCTACCGGCACTCACATATCGAACCATGAAAACCAATTTTTCGGAAACATTCCAAAAACTGTAATTCTAGCTTTTGTGGACAACAACTATTTTTCGGGTAATTAACAGAGGAATCCTTTGTGTTTCAACCACTACAATGTAAATTATGCGGCCTTATATTTGGATGGCCAGCAGATACCCGCAAGACCGTTTCAACCTAATTTTCAAGGCGCTTCAGCTGTTCGCGAATATATGTCCCTCGTACATATTTCGGGCAAGCAAAAGCCTGACAATGCTTTATCGGTGGATCGTTCAGAATTTTTGAACGGTTATACTTTATTCGCTTTTGATTTATCGCCAGATCAAGAACCTGGAGGTCAGTTCTCTTTAGGAAAAAACAGGAATCTCAGAGCTGAAATGAGATTTGCTGAACTGACGCAGAACACTATTAACATGATTGTGTATTCCATTCATGAGAATGTTACTGAAATAAGTAACAGAAGAGAAGTATTGTACGATTTCCAATAAAATGAATAGCTATGAAATTACCAGCGTTATTAAATCAGACTTTCAAGCCCGGCGCATCTTTAAAGGCGTATTCCCGTCTGGTTTATTACCGTGAAACAAAGTCTTCAACAGACCGGCGGACGATTTTGTAAATACAGACAGATCGCATCGGAGGGGAAAACACTGGATTTTAATTATATTATGTACGAATGATTCGTCAATTTTTTTGATAGTTCTGGATTATCGCCTGAAAATGAAATTTTCCCTGATGAATTAATTTTTTTTTTTTTGTTTTATAATTATATTTTTATTGAAGTTTTTTTAACAGGGTACAGAAAGGAAAAAACATAAGGGGGTAGTAACACTATAAGAATGTATCAAAACATATTCCAGAGTCACACAAAGAGTAAACAGCATACAATAACTTTTACAAGACAGTTTGTAATTCCCGAAGGTGTAAGGGGGGAACAGGTAAAACCTGAGCCGGAAGGCATTACACAGTTAAGAAATAGGGGCCCCACAAACATCAGCCACACAGATTTGCATAATAATGATCCCACGCCTCCCAAATCGACTCAAATTTGGCCATAGTGTCTCTGATGATTGCCGTAAGGTACTCCATAAGGCGGATCTCATGTATTCGTGTGTAAAGATTCTCCAGAGAAGGCGGAGACGTCGATTTCCATCTGGAGGCTATCAAAGTGCGCGCTGCAACCAAAATATGGGATATCAGTTTACGGGATGTTTTTGGCAGAGTTAAGAGAGGTCGCCCTAGAAGATGGTAAAGGGGGTCTAATGTCATATGTTCCCGAGTCACCGCTGATATCAAATCATTAACTTGTGACCAATATGGCTGGATAAGAGGGCAGAACCAGAATATATGTTCTAATGTACCGCGGTGGGTACCACACCTCCAACACATAGCCCCTGATTCATCAAGCAGAATCGGATTATCGCTCGCGCATTCGTATTAGCGATCCGGAATCGTACGCGGTCGCGCTATTCAGCAACTGAAAAAGCTCGCGCACGGAGCCGCGCTTATCCGACAGCTTTTTACTGGCGATCTTGCATTATGTTTTTAAGTTACGTTTTTAACATTTATGTGCGCTAAGAAAAAAGCATATTTTTAAATCACTAATTTCTTTCCTGTTAAGCAAGAGTTAACCTAATTCAACTCCTCTCCATAGGCGCCTATGTAAAAGGGCACAGATAGAGCTTTTATGAGCTGCCTCCCAGATATCAAGCCAATCTTCAGGGGTCAAAGACTGACCTAGAACTTCCTCCCATTTGAGCATATAACCAAATTTAAAGGAACTGCCCCGCATAGAAGTGTGCAGGATACGGTAAATAGAGGAGATCGTTCCTTTGGTGTAAGGGCCCTCCATACATAGTCGCTCAAATGCAGTGAGGGCCTGGAAGGTGGCTGAGGATTGAAGAGACAAGACATAATGCCTTATCTGCAGGTATGCATAAAATGAGGACCGAGGTAGTTCAAATCTGTCACCCAGTTCAGCAAAAGTAAGTAGCCGCCGCTCAACTGGGTGCAGAATATGCCTAATATGAAATAAACCTCTGTCCTTCCAGGGGCCGGTCATTGAGTTCGAGAGACTATCTGGTATCTGAGGGTTAGAATTATGGAAGATTATGGAAGTTAATCTGGAAGGGGAGGATGCCAGATCGTATTTAGCCCTGCAAGTTCTCCACACATTCCTTGTGAATACCATAGGTGCCGTCAGATCAGATTCCTTCAACAATAAAGAGGAGCTCCACAGCATAGCATTGGGATAAATAGGGGCTATCCATTCCTTCTCCAGTTCTGCACAAATACTAGGGGGACATGGGGAGGTCCACAGCAAAAGATGTCGTAGTTGGGCCGCCAAATAATACTTATGAACATCTGGAGCTCCCAGCCCTCCCAAATCTCTGGGTGTACAAACAATACGTTTAGCCACTCTGTGTTTTTATAAGCCCATATAAATTGCCATATAAAGAAATCCGTCTGGATCCTTTTCAGAGCCACTAGCGGCACTCTAACTGGCAAAGTCTCAAATAAATATAGCAATTTAGGGAGGAGCATCATTTTAACCGAGGCAATCCTTCCCAGTAATGATAGTTGATGATTCCGCCATTTACCCAATAAATTGGTCACCTCCCTAAATAGAGGAGGGAAATTGTTGGGGTACAGTTGGGAGTAGTTGGAGGTAATATGTGTCCCCAAGTAACGGAGGGAGTGCTCTTGCCACACAAAGGAAAAAGAGTCACGCAGGGATTGCAGAGCCATTGGGGGGATATGTAGAGGCAAGGCCTCCGATTTAGAGGAGTTAACCTTAAATCCTGCAAGTGCACCATATATCTTTAGCTCCTTCCACAAATTGGGAAGAGAAATATGCGGCTGGGACAGGGTCAATAGGATATCATCAGCATATAAGGAGAGCTTATAATCCTTCCCTTTCACCGGAATCCCGTGTATATTCGGATTGGAGCGAATGCAGGCCGCCAGGGGCTCTATACATAAAGCAAAAAGCAGGGGTGACAAAGGACATCCCTGCCTCGTCCCATTTTTAATCGTGAATATAGCAGAGGATGCCTGGGGTAGTTTGACCGATGCTGAAGGGGCCGAGTACAGGGCCTCAATCGCCTTAACAAAGGGGCCCTTAAAACCCATTTTGTTCAGGGTAGAAAAAAGAAAAGGCCAGCTGAGACGGTCAAAAGCCTTTTCGGCATCTAGGCTGAGTATCAAGGACGATGTTTTCCGTTTGTTAATAACATCAATGATGTTAATCACCCTCCTAGTATTATCCCCTGCTTGTCTAAAAGGGATGAAACCTGTTTGATCCCCGTGAATGAGAGCAGGGAGTAACTTAGACAATCTGGAGGCTAGAATTTTCGTAAAGATTTTTAAATCAGAATTTAAAAGGGCAATTGGTCTATAATTCGAGCAATCTAACGGGTCCTTACCCGGTTTTGGAATAACCGTAATGTGTGACATCAACATAGAGGGTGGGATCGGCTTGCCTTTCAGAAAATCATTAAATAATTGAAGAAGATACGAGGAGAGCTCTGGCAAGAACGTTTTGTAGTATAGATAGGGGAGGCCATCCGGGCCCAGAGCCCTAGATGATGGCAGTTGGTTAACAATTTTTGTAAGTTCCTCCTCCGTAATGGGGTGATTAAGTTGCTCTAGGCATTCAGGTTCAAGCCTAGGAAGGTCCACTTGTGCTAGGTAAGATTCAATGTTAGGGTTCAATAGTCTCCCCAAAGGAGCTTGGGCACTGTGAACTGTTTGATATAATCGTGAGTAATAGGCTTCAAAGCAAGCGGCAATTTGGGAAGGGTCATATCGAACCAACCCGCTCTCATCCTTAACTGCTCCCGGGGAGGAATTTAACTGCATATCCCTCAGTTTATGGGCCAGCAGCGAGTCCGCTTTGTTACCTTTGTAGTAGTACAACTGTCGAGTCCTCTGCATCTGCCAACCAACCTTCCGCAGCTCCAGAGCTCTTAGTTTAGATCTAAGGGTAGTTAATTCCCTCAGAAGTCTCAAGGACGGCTTTATTGTATATTTGGCCTCAACAGACCGTAAGGCCTGTATTGTAAGTGAACATTGCAAGTTAGAGTCTCGCTTAAGTTTGGAGCCCAGCGCTATGCAATGTCCCCTGATCACAGCTTTGTGCGCTTACCAAAGTGTGGAAAGATGTATAACAGAGCCTTCATTTTCCCTGAAAAAGGATTTTAAATTAGAGGAGAGGGAGGATTTGGTTTCTGGTTGTTTAACTAAATAATCATTAAGCCTCCAATGACAAACTCCCGTCGGTTTGAGGGAGAGGGACACCTCCAATGTAACAGGGGCCTGGTCTGACCAGGAAATTGGGTGTATCTCTGCAGAGATACTATTCCTCAGAAGAGGAAGGTTAGTAAACAAATAATCTATGCGGGTATGAGTTCCATGGGAGGAAGAGTAGAAGGAGTATTGTCTTCCAGAAGGATGATGGATACGCCAATTATCATAAAGTTGGTACCTCCTGATCAGTTGTCTAAACACCCTAGATTGTCTGGACGCCTGCCTCGTGGCCTGGGACTGGATTAAAGCATGCCTATCGCAGTCTGGGGAGAACGTCACATTGAAGTCACCTCCCACTATTAAGTATGTATGATCAAATTTCTTAAGGAGGGACAAAACTTTGCTAAGGAATTGAATCTGACCACGGTTAGAAGCATGCACATTGCATAGCGTGATAGGCACCCCTTGTACAGATCCATTTAGGATGATAAATCTCCCTTCCGTGTCAACTATAGAACGAGATAGTGTAAATTTAAAGGAATCTTTCAGGAGGACCGCCACTCTAGCCTTTTTCTTACACAGGGAGTTAGCTTGATACACCTGGGGGTAAAGTCTGGAGGCAAAATTAAAATTTCCGGAATTGTCAAAATGGGTCTCCTGTAGGAAGACCACATCTGAGGACAGACGTTTAAACTCCCTAAGTGCTAGCTTTCGTTTTGTATTAGAATTTAAGCCCCGGACATTAAAAGATAAAATCTTAGTAGCCATCACAACCAGAAAAGAACCACAGTACCTCGGTCAGGGCCACCCCTATAAAAGTACACCTTCGAGGTAACTTGATTAGAATCAAGTAGGACCGTTTACCACTGCACATAGTGTTACTGTCAAAAAAGGGAGGGGGGGATAGAGGGTCAACAATAAACCTCAGAGCAATAAGGGAAAAAACATAAAACCAAGTGAAGGAAACAAACCAGCAAGGTAACACTCGCCTATCGGCGACCAGAAAGGGATTGACATCTGCCAGTCCCCGCCTCCCACCAAATGAGAACAGGGAATTATTTCTTTGAACAGATGAACAATCCCTCCCAGAGGGACCATGGACCCAGAGGCCCAGCGGACATAAACCAGGAGTCCACATTGCTCTCTTCATAAAAATTGGCCGACGCCGGCCACCATTAGCAAGAACCACTAGGGCGAGCCAGGTACCCCCCCAGCAACTGCTGGAGGCTGTCCTAAGCCCCCCCCAGGGCCGCATCAGTTTCGGGCATTTCAACAAGGAAAGCACATAAGCTACCTAGACAAAGGAGTGAGGCCAGATAGCAGATATAGCATTAACACCACTATTTTAAAAGCAGCAATCAGTACACAAGCAAACCCCGTAAATGGAAGGCAAAGACATATCTAGGCAATGTGGATAGGGTAAAGTGCATAGCATGAACCTCTGCAACATAAAATTTTAGATTAGTAAAACAATAAAGGCACTTTGTAGTGTGGCCAACTGCAACTTCAGTAGCGTAAAGCAGGAGATCGGTCAGGCGGTGAGGCTGTATCCCGACGATGAGCCCTGGATCTCCTCCCAGATACCACCGGCTGCCACTGGGGGGAGCGGGAACGCACCAAGGCCTCTCATTCCCATCCAGGTAACTTCGGGCGGGTTATCCCCAAATCTCTGCAGAAAGAGTTCAAGTCCTCCGGGGACCGTAAAATAACAGTTCTACCTTCATGTCGTGCAGTGAGACTAAAAGGGAATCCCCAAGGAATATGGCCATCCCTAAGAACAGTCAATAATGGTTGAAAAAGGCGGCGCTGCTGTAGTGTATGCCATGATAAGTCCTGGTAAAGTTGGAGAGGAGCCCCATCAAATTCTAGATTTTTCTAGCGGTAGTCATGATGTCATCCTTTAGTTCAGCATTCACTAGTTGGCAAATCACATCTCTAGGTCTGGCTGCAGACCCCGGTCGCTTGGATGTTCTAAAGGCCCTTTGAATATGAACTTCTCGGGGAGAGGGGCGCCCCAAAACCCTGGCAAAGAAGGCTTGCAGCACTGGTTTAAGATCACTGTCTCTGGTTGCTTCAGGGAGACCCCGCACTCTAATATTATTTCGACGGGATTTATTATCCATGTCCTCTATCTGACGCTGTAGCTCCCGTATTTTCTGATCACTGTCCTCAGCTTTATGAGAGAGCGCAGTAATATCCTCTTTTGCTTGGAGCACAGTTTCATCTAGATCGTCAGCTCTGCCAGCTAGGGACTGTAGATCAGCCCGCAAGGCCCCAATTTCAGTGCGGCAAGTTGCCTGTACATCTGCAACTAATTTCTGGAAATCATCTTTAGTTGGTAGGTTCTGTAAGTACTGATGCCAGGTGGGGTTAGAGGAAGCATCTGGAAAGGTAATCCCCCCCTCTCTCCGCATGGACAGGCTGGACAAGGCCTTGTGCCTCGTGGTTTTGTCATCCATCCCCCGATTCCCAGGATAGGGCACACTATAATCGGAAGGAATTGAGGCCATCATAGGGGAATCCGGAGCCAGCTCCCTCCCAGATCTCGGTGGGGACAGAGCCTTAAGATATGGGGAGCCCCCCTCCTGCAGAAATGCATGTGTCCCCTCATCTACAGGTTCTCCTGCCACTGCTGTCTGATGCACGTTTTCTCCCTGAGGGGAGATTGCAGGGGAGAGACTTCCTCCTCTGTACCCAGCAGGACTCACCGATGCAGGGGAAGATGTACCTGAGTCACGGGGGGAGGACGATCTTGAAGCCCTCTCCTCCGCGAGATGAGCTGCCTGCAGTGAATCCCCATCATCAGGAGCCAAGAGCTCTTCTCTCTCTCCCCGCTGCCACGTGTGCGGGGAGGAGGTCGGCCCCATCTTGGCAGCTGATGAGGATGCCGGAGAAGAATCCTGGATGAAAGCCCGTATGGAGGGCTGTGTTGAAGCTGGAAGCGGCGCTGGGGTCGGGGGAAACCTCCCCACTCTAGCCTTCCTCTGTTTACCCATGGATGGGTAAGTATTCTCCCGATATGCTGCGGATTGCGGCCGTCGTCTGAAGAGCTCCGGAATTACACCGCCATCACGCTTGCCAGCTAGGCCACGCCCCATGAATTCATTTTTTTATTGCAAAATTCTAAGATTATAAGATATCAAGATAAGCAAATACAGGACGCCGCTAGTTTGGTCTGCGGCAATTACTGCATCTATATCTTACATTGTATTGCTAAAGCGCGGCCTTTTGAAAATGTATTAGAAACATTCACGAACGATTTTTAGAAAAAATGACCACGTTGTACGTGACTATGTAGCAAAGTGATTGAAACAATTATGTCTGCGTTGTTGTAATTACAATCAAACATGCATACCCTACTGTAATAATAAAAAGATGTAACATGGAGGGAAGTAAATAAAGATATTATTTTTTAAACACATAAGTCGTCTTTTATTATATATATAGTTAGAGATGAGCGAATTTCTCAAAAATTTGATTCGGCTGGTTCGCAGAATTTTTCGAAAAGATTCGCTTTGATCTGAATTTATTTGCGGTGAATCGTGTTACAAAACGGCTATTTCAGGGCTGCACAGAGCCTTGATAGTGGTGTAGAACACTGTGCCTTGCAGTAACACGCATAGGGAGTCTGCTGTGGTAGTGAAATAATGCTGTGAGTCAGTATGACATGCAGATGACAGGCGTCGCTATTAGAATCACTGCACATTCACTTATTTGGGCAGTCACGGGGCCAAAACTGACCAAATAACTCAAGTATGAACTCAGCCTTACAGGTCCAGAGGGTGTCAGCAGTAAGTTTGTGTTGACGTCACTGATTATTTTGCCCTTCCTCTGTTCCCTCAGAACAATAACCCACAAAAAACGGATCCTGTCTGTGGAGCATCTGCCTTCACTTGATCAGCATTTGCTCAATAATCCATCAGTATTGCTAATGCCAAAAAAAAACAGGAGTGGATCCAAAACAGAGATGACACGTGAATGGAATATTTGCATGTCTTCTGTGTTTTGTACCTAATCCTGGTTTTGGCTACCAAATCCTAAGCCAATTCTGATACAGGCCTTACAGCTGCTACACAGACAGGATCCGTTGTGCGTCTCTTTTTTTCCTTCCTTCTGACAGATCAGAAGAAGGGTCAAATAAACAGTGATGTCTTCCAGGCCAAAAAGGGAAAATAGTGGCCCAGTCATGGAGTGGGGAGGGTGGGGGAACAGCTTGAGAAGTCCACAGAGTGGCACAATGACATAGTGGTGAGGTGGAAGCAGCATGAGGAGACCACAGAGTGGCCTAATGACAGAGTCTGGAGGTTGCGGCAGCATCAGGAGGAGGTTAACATGGCCATATGTAGAATATGTGGGCAGAAGGTGAAGCTTGGCCAGGGTGCCAATGTTGGCACCACGGCCCTGCGTCAACATATGCAGCATCACAGCGTCACGCACTTCACTGTTGCAGTTATTTGTGGTGCAGTTATTTGTGGTGAAAGCGTTTAGTGGCCTATTTCAGTACAAAAAGAAAAATATATTCTCAATTCACTTCTGCAGTTATATGTGGAGAAAGCGTTTAGTGACGTATTTGAGTATCAGGAGGAGGCCACATAGTGGCACAATGACGGAGTCTGGAGGTGGCACAATGACACAGAGGACTGGCAGAGGCCTAAATGTTTCTGGCGCAGGCAGAGGTCGCAGCAGAGTAAGGGGGCGTGTCAGCAGGAGTCGCAGCGAGAGGCCTGAGTTCCTGGTGTCATCTAGTGGTCGTGTCTTGACCAGCAACCCAGCGGTTCTGGATTGGTTAACTCGGTCATCCACTGCATCCCAAGTGACATCAGACACCCCCAGCCAACAGTCAGTGGTTTTGTCAGACACAACCCTTAGTTGGCATGGCCCGGGAGCAGGGCCTGTGCCCTCACCTGTCCTCAACCTGCCTTTGTCCTTTGCTGTTCCCTCAGCCACAGAAGTATTGTATGCTGTGGGCTCAGCTCCACTATACAGCAAGGACGAGCTAATAGAGGACAGTCAGCAGCTATTGCCCAGCCAAGATCTGGAGGAGACATCCGCCGCTTCCTCCGCTAGGCGGGCAAGTAGTGATGAGGAGAGTGGCGTGGGAGGTGGTGTTGCGAGTGGTGAGGCTCCTGACCCAGAGACCGTTGAGGAGCACATCAGTGACGTGCAGACACTACTCGATGATGATGAAGCGGATCGCACTTGGGAGCTGGGTGAAGAAGGGGCTTTATCATCATCAGGAGAAGAGGGTGGCAGCTTGTCCGTGAGGCAGCAGCTGAGCCAGCAAGGTGGTAGCATGGCTGGGAGTCAGCAGGGTGGCAGCAGTGGGAGGTCAGGAGCCAAACGTGCCCGGGTAGACCACCTGCTTCGCAGCAGCCTACCTGCCCGGGAAGTAGTGGTGCAGAGGTTCACGGAGGCAGTGGCGGTCAGTCAGTGCGAAGTGTTGGGAGGAAAATCACCTACTTGGCGGCCCTGCGTCAACATATGCAGCGTCACCATGAAGTGGCCTGGGAGAACTGTGGCTCCGATGTGGTGGTCCAGCCACCCAGTGGCACGCAACGGGTTTCAGGCAGTCAAGGCTCCACCATCTCAGCCGAAGGGAGCTGTATGTCATTTTCATCTTCTGCTGGTCCAGATGCTCCTGCTCCTCCTACTCCTCGTCAGTCATTCCGTCAGCAATCGATCACCGAAGCGATTGCCAAGAGACAACAGTATGCATGCACTCATCCAACGGCGCAGAAGTGGTGGACTCTGAACCTTTCAGTGAACTGATGACTTGTGCCGAGCCGAGGTCGAGAGTCCCAAGCGTTCATTTCTTTGCGAAAAAGGCAGTACCAGCCCTGCACAAATATGTAGAACAGATGGTGGGCCAGTCCTTGAGCCTGTCGGTGTCTGCCAAAGTGCACGGCAGCGCCGACGTGTGGAGCTGTAACTACGATCAGGGACAGTACATGTCCTTTACGGCCCACTGGGTAAATGTGGTTCCTGCACAGCCACACCAGCAACTTGGCCAGGTGACACCGCTTCCGCCTTCACGTACTCACGCCGCTCGTCCTGCGACAACGTCCGCCTCTGCCTCCTCATCCTCCACCGTGTCCTCAGCCTCCACTGCAAGGACAATTCACAGTGCTCTCCAGCATACCACATGTGCAGGGCACGGCGTTGTCACGCGGTTTTGCACCTGGTCACACAGGGGAGGAACTGCTCCGTGTGATTCATTAAGAAATCGAATCCTGGCTTTCTCTGCGGCAACTCAAAACCGGAACCATGGTGACCAACAACGGAAAGAACATGGTATGGGCACTGCATCAAGGAAGGCTGAGCTTTGCATAGCACACGTCTTCAATCTGGTTGTCAGGCGGTTCCTGAAGTCTTCTACCCATCTGCAAGACATCAAAAAAATGGCAAGATAACTTTGCGTGCACTTCAGCCACTCGTACATCCCAAAGCACACCTTCCTTGAGCTGCAGCGATAGAACGGCATCCCCCAACATAGGCTGATATGCAACGTTTCCACCCGTTGGAATTTCACCCTCCATATGTTGGACCCTCGCTACCGGTCCAAAATGGGGGCCTTTTTTACACCCGCTGAGAGGGAGGACAAACTGAACTACTACAGAGAGATACTATGTAGTCAGTTGGCCGCTGCCTATCTGCGCCATCGTCCATCCTCTCGCAGGTCTGACTGGGGGGGCCCTCTGCACTCACATTCCACTGCCATGGCTGCTGGAGAGGGGTGGGGTGGTAGGAGCAGTACCAGCTCCATCAGCAGCAGCCCGAGTCTAGAGTCGCTGATGAGCAGTTTTCTTCACCCGCATAGTGAAGAAACTACTCACCAGCTGCTAGACATAGTGCAGAACCTGAACCAGCAGGTGGTGGCATACTTGGAGTGCACCCTGCCAGCCGTCATTAAAGATCCGCTGGACTACTGGACAGCAAAACTGGATTTGTGGCCGCAACTGGCCAAGTTTGCCCTGGAAAAGCTGCCCTGCCTGGCCAGTAGTGTTGTATCAGAGCGGGTGTTTAGTGCGGCGGGCCATAGTTACCCCAAGAAGAACTGGCCTGTCCACCCAAAATGTGGGGAGACTGACTTTTGTCAAGATGAATCAGGCGTGGATCAGCCAGGATTTCCACCCACCAATGCCAGATGCATCTGATAAGATGATCCATGCCGCCTCACCCAAACCTTGACAAAAGAGACCGGTTTCCTCTGGCTACCTGCCTCAGCTACTATTCTGATGCTGCCAGCCGAAGTGCTGCTTCTTTCATCCACCTTCGTCAGCGAGTACTGGTATTTCCACCCACCGCCCCACTATGTCCCTGGGTCACTTTGTGGTCTCCTGATGCTGCTGCTGCCATCTCCACATTATGTCACCTTGCCACTCTGTGGTCTCCTGATACTGCTGCTGCCATCTCCACACTTTGTCACCTTGCCACTCTGTGGTCTCCTGATACTGCTGCTGCCATCTCCACACGTTGTCACCTTGCCACTCTGTGGTATCCTCCTGATGCTGCTGCTGCCATCTCCACACTGTGTCACCTTGCCACTCTGTGGTCTCCGCCTGATGCTGCTGCTGCCACCTCTAGACTGTGTCATTGTGCCACTCTGTAGTCTCCTGATGCTGCC
Organism: Pyxicephalus adspersus; assembly: GCF_032062135.1. Taxonomy (NCBI): domain Eukaryota; kingdom Metazoa; phylum Chordata; class Amphibia; order Anura; family Pyxicephalidae; genus Pyxicephalus; species Pyxicephalus adspersus. The sequence goes on along the minus strand of NC_092870.1, from coordinate 9,261,243 downwards.
GCCACCTCTAGACTCTGCCATTGTGCCACTATGTGGCCTCCTCCTGATACTCAAATACGTCACTAAACGCTTTCAACACATATAACTGCAAAAGTGAACTGAGAATATATTTTTCTTTTTGTACTGAAATAGGCCACTAAACGCTTTCACCACAAATAACTGCAACAGTGAAGTGCGTATATATTTTTCTTTTTGTACTGAAATAGGCCACTAAACGCTTTCACCACAAATAACTGTAACAGTGAAGTGCGTATATATTTTTCTTTTTATATATATTTTTATATATATTTTTCTTTCAACATAGCACTTGCACCCCAATACCAAGAACCAATTGCTGGAATGACAGAGCTGTATAATGGCTATTTGGATCCCCAAATAATCTTTCCCTGTACTTGTAAATCGCTTTTCTAGCACTGTCCCTAGCGCCTTCTGACGTCTCTCCCTGCACTAAGATGCTGTGAAATGATTCCTTCCTATCCTTTCCCTGCACTTATAAATCGTTTTTTCTGGGGTTTTTTTGCACAATGAGGTTTCTCCTAACACTCTTCCTAGCACCTGCAGATGTCTCTCCCTGCACCCAGAACGCTGCAAAATGTCTGAATCCAAGATGGCTGAGGCTATTTATAGGGCTGTGACATCACAGGGCTGGCTGGCTGCTGATTGGCTGCATGCGTGGCATTATGGGTCATCCAGCCTTCCCAGAGTTCCTTGCCCCATGTCCTCACACGTGTAGCCGCCATTTTAGGAAAAAGGTTACCACGAATTGCGAGCAAATTTGGATTTGTTGCGAATCAAATTTTTCCTGAAATTCGGATCGAATTCCACTTCGTCAGCTTCGATTCGCTCATCTCTATATATAGTATCAAACATTGTCATAAATAAATAAATAGTAATAAATAATAGATTTTAAAAATCCCCTGGACATGCCTGGACATATCTTGACAAAGGGCGGTGAATGGGTGGGATATAGGCGGGTTAGGGGGCGGGAGGACATGTCTGGACAATGGGCGGTGAATGGGCGGAGAGTGGGTGGAATATCGGAGGGCAAGGGCGGTAGCCAGGCGATGGGGGAGATTTGGGATGGCCTTGGGAGGGGCGTGGGAGGGTTTATGGGTGGAGCGGGCGGGGTTGTGAGCGGGAAAAGGGACATGTCGACCTGTCACTTTTAGTTTGACAAAAAGTATATACGCTTCACTACACATATATATATATATATATACACATACATATATAAAATACTTTAACATTAAATCCTCATCTACTTTATTGTATTTTTTTATTTATTTGATAATCTGTTTACTGGTGTACAAATCTAAAGGATCGTATCAATAAAGGGTTATGGAATGTCCAACTGCAAAAAAAGAACAAACATCCAATTTTGACAGACTGCAAATGCCAATTGCAGGCGAATTTGTATCAGCTGTGCGCTGAACTTTAAGCATGTATAAGTGTGTTGTCTAACTGGCTTTTTTCCTTTGTTTTTTTATTTTCTCTTGGAGGGGGCTGTTGTTTTGTGTGTTATCCTAATTAATCTATGTTGCTGCATTTGATACTTTGCTTACCCCTTAGCACAATAGCTGCTTTTGTTTTTTAAACTTTGATCGTTTCAATGTCCATTTTGCAATTAAGAAGTCAATGTTACCGCTATGTTACTGTGTTTGTGGCCATATTGTTTCATTTCAATATTATATGTCTTTATTACCACCTTTAAATATTTGTCCTGCATAAATATTTTCTATTACAGTTTTCCACCCTTGTTAGGTCAAAATTGCATATTGGTTTGGTAAGTATTTTTGGAATGCAATATTTGTTGGGCCATTTTTGAACTAATGTGGCTTTATATGGAAGTGTGGGTTTACATGTTTTTTTTTGTTTTTTGGTGTCTCTATATTTTAATGTGACCTTTTAGCAAATAGTTTTATTTAGAATAAAGTTTTTTGAAAAATGTTGTGGTTGGTTGTTTTTGAGGGGTTTGTTTTTATGTGATCTCCTTTACAATGTCCCAGGACCTAAACATTCAATTATGCTTGTTTTTAAGGAGTTCCCTTTTATGATTTGTTTGACTGGCACAATTGGCTCTATAAAACACATAGTTGTGCGCCAAACCTTAGGAGTGTGATGCGCATTGTTGTGTGCCAAGGAGTAACAGCTATGTGCGCGTGAACTGTGTGAACTGTGATCTATCAGTTGAAAAATTTTCCAGAGAAGGATGCTCATTCCGGTAAGTTTTTCTTTTTAGATGTATATTGTTTTGCTTCATGTTCACACATGTATGTACATACATGCATATATATATGTATGTATGTTTGCATATATGTGTGTTCATTTACATATAAACGAGAAATTATAGGAAAAAAAAACGCAAAGAGGATTTCCTTAGGCAATTGCTTAACATGCTTCAAATTGAAATCAAATTAAAAAAAAAAGATTGCGGGCTGTGCTGATCCTGCTGCATTCATTGATCAGCTCAGTGTACGATCCCCGACACTAGAGGTTAAATGGGGACAAGTTTCCCCATTCAAAACCTCTAGTGCTCTCTGATTGGCTGAGGAAAGCTTTCCTTAGCCAATCAGAGAGCACTAGAGGTTTTGAATGGGGAGACTTGTCCCCATTTAACCTCTAGTGCCGGGGATTGCACACAGGATTCCTAGGGCTGCAAAACTGAATGCAGCCCTGAGAATCCACTGTGATCCCGGGGCACTAGAGGTTAATGAACCCGGGGATCGCAGTGGAACTGCAGATGAACTCTCTATGGAGTTTCTCCATTGAGAGTTCATCTGCAGTTTAGTTCCCACAGTACAGCTAAGTACAGCCCGGTGACTGGGGGAACTGAACTGCAGATGGACTGCAGAAGGACCTTCTTCCATTACCATCAGGTGTGTTAGAATATGTACGCAACTCAGCTGGACAACTAATTGACAACCTGTTTGGCCAGCAAGTGGAAGTGTGTTTGTATACAATAGTGCTAAGATCAGGCAGTACAGCACAATGACAACAAACCTAACACTACTAGAAATGAACAGAGGGGTTGTGTGGCAGCAAATCAACATGAGTGCAAATGTCAGACTAAGAAAATAAAAAAAAAGAAAAAAAGAAAAAGAAATAAAAACCATGACAATTTATTCATATAAGAAATATGTACATAATACATTCAAATACCAATATGTGACAATGTGACTTTGAGAATGGGACAAAGGCAAACAGGGGTTCAAGTACCAGTTTGGAGTGGAAACCATGCAGACATTTGTACTCAATACTTGTGGAAAAATGACAAAACATTGCTGAAGAATTGCTAAACAACAGAAACTGACATTACAAACCAGGCACAAAAACATTGCAGCAACAGAAGAAACTAACCCCCCCTCACTAAATGTTCCTTAACCACCTTGCAGTTAAGCCCGACCTTCGCTCGGGCAAAAAAAAACTGCAAGGATGGTTAAGCCCGAGATTTTGTACATCCATACTTACCTGGTCCCCCTGTGCTCATCCAGCGTCGTCCTCCATCGATCATCGTCCGCAATTTAAAAAAAAATTTCATGAAAAACAGTGGATCACTTTTGGTACAGAAATCTAGACCTCAGTGTAACGCTCAGGTGGTTAATACATGTATTTTAACATGTTTGCCTATAATCCTTTACTAAAATATTTGATTTCTCTAAAGCCAAACTAGAATAAATTTTAATCAGGTCACAAATGTTTGTTCACATATTTTTTTACACTCATACTATTGTGTGATTACATATTAAAAAGTGCTACTTAGTATATATCCAGCTTGATAGAAATTAGTTTGCAGTGTTGCAACCAAAAGAAAAAGTATCAAAACAACAAGTGCAAGAAATGTAACTATAAATGAAGCAATTTTGTGAATGAGTAGAATGTAACATAAAAAAGTAGCAGAAAAAAACATCAAGCACTTAAGATTCAAACTGACCTGTAATCGACTGGAGATGCGCACAGAACAGGGCGCAGGTGTGCGCTAATCAATTGCTATCACCTCACCATTGAGTTTAACAACTCTTTCTGAAATGCGCAGCTGAAAATTATTCGCCTTAATTGACGTATTCAAGATCTTTGCTCATTTTTGCAGGAATCCGGCAGGCGAGTTCACTAGAACTCGGCCCCGACTCACAGTAATAGAACTTGATGACATATAGTACGCTCTATGTATTATTTTGAATTGTACTTCTCTCCATTACTCACTAACTATAGCTGTACGAATACAATTCCAACTAGATTCTAGAAGCTCTAGCGTCTCAGAGTAAGAACTAGCGAGATACTCTGCCCAGCGCGAACAAATGATAATGACAACTTCATGCCTGAGGCATTATCCAATAATAAAGGATACATGTGTGATATCGAATGTTTAGATGAGGACATGCCTAATAACTGCATTACTGAAGGTGGTAACACAAACTGTAATTGTGTCGCTGGCAGCCCAAAAAAAGTAGATTTCACCTGTAAGTAGTAAAAAAAGTGATGTGACGGGAAGGCATATTTTACTCTCATGATATCAAAAGGCAGTAATTTTTTATTAGCTTTTGAAAGATGGCCTAAATTTTTAATACCTCTTTTTTCCCATAGGCCATATGCCTTACACATTGGTTCCTGTGGAAAGCAGAGAATAGATCTTATGGGGGCAGCCGTGGTGACTCCAATCTGGCATCTGAATAATTTCTTTGCCTCCCTCCAAGATATTAGGGTGTCTGTGAGCAATAGATTGTCTCGCATATCGCGGGATACAGTGGCATATGGCATGTTAAGCAGTCCCAAGAGAGACCAAGGCCATACTAGCACCGATTTAAGTTTTACCACAGTATAAAATGATGTTCCATGTGTGAGGGGTTAAGCTCTGGATCGCCTTTGCTGGGGTCAAAGGACACGTCTGATTCATCCAACTCATATCACACCGAGGTATAAGTGTCAAGCTGGCTTGCAGCCAAGTTTAATACCCACCTGGGCGTTACACTGAGGTCTAGATTTCTGTACCAAAAGCATTTTTCATGAATTTTTTTTTTTAAATTGTAGACCTGTAACTTACAGAAATATATCCGAACAGGGTTCTAGTAGATATCATGAATATAAATAAAGTTTGAAACACACAATCATGTAAAAAAAAAAATACTTTTAATAAAATTAAAATACACAAAAATCAGCTTAAACAAGAATACATAAATAATTGAACTTCTGTACTTCCATGCAAAAAGTGTTACATTTTTTGCATGGAAATTTATTTTAGATTATAGGCTATAATTCTCCAAATTACTCAATAATTACTTATAATTCACCGAATTACCGCATAACTCACCAAAATATGTCCAAAATTTTATAAATTTAATAATAGAATTTTTTTTATAAAACAAAAAAAACCTTTAAAAAAAAAAATCTTTAAAAAAAGTTTAAAAAAAAAATAGTGTATAATGTAATGTACAGTAG
>NC_092870.1:9248898-9255768 GCF_032062135.1 Pyxicephalus adspersus | reverse complement strand
AAGGATTTCTTTGTATTGGACTCAATACAGCATTTTTGTATTGAGTTCAATGCAAAGGAACTCAATACAAAATTTTGAATTTCCCGCCCCGCCTCCCTCCTGCACCGACGCATGCAGCGACGTCACTGGGAAACCCTTGTGATCGTCACTGCACTCACCGGCTGAAGCAAGAAGACGGAAGACGTGTCCGGAGGAGCTGCGAGAGAAGGTGAGTATTTTTTTTTTCGATCGACGCTGGATCATCGCAGCGGGGACCAGGTAAGTGAGGGGAAATTAGGTAGGGAGAAAAGTTCGGACTTATCGATAGTTGTAACTTTTTTTAGCCCGAACCAAGGTTGGGGTTATCGGTTGGGTGGTTAAAGGTTGCAAATAAAATAACAAAACAGCAAAAAGAAAACCTTGCCTGTCTGGCACTTACTATACATTAGACTTTCCTGTCTATCAGTTGGAGGGCTTCTCCCTGTCAGCTCCAAACACTTGCAGCAACCTTCAACTCAGGTCTGAGTTCGTTTACACAGTTCAACTTTCTGTGTCCCCAGGCAGAGAGACTGACTGAGTTCCTGGCTCTGTTATAACCCCACCCTCAGTGCTGCTTCATTAATTACCTCGCAGGTGAGTTTTCCACCTGCTACTTCACATAGGAGAGGAATCTTGGGCAAATATACCTCCCTTCTACCACCAATCCTGCATTGGTGTCACACATGTCACCATTCTTTAACATGGCGTAATGGGCATGCAAGATCATACTTTCGCAGATCCGGGAAATTTACACCCTCTTTGTTTAGAGCATTATAATTTGGACCTTGCAATGCGAGGGGTTTTACCTTGCCATAGTAAGTGAAGCTTTTTGACAGCTGAGTGGCATAAAAGAAAAAGTAAGGTCTGCATCGGGAAAAGTAACCTCACAAAGCTGATCATTTTTACAAGTTGGCAACGACCCATTAGAGACAGAGGCAGGTTTTACCAGTTAGCCAATTCTGAGACAACTTTGGTTATAAGCGTTGCATAACTCAATCTGTACATGTCCGGGACATTGCACAATATCTGTACCCCCAAATAGGTGGGATGATGCTTAGCCAGTTTAAGGCCTAGCCTACCAATCTCCCTTATCACCTCTAAAGGTGGGGTTGGCCGGAGACCTAAAATTTCACTCTTGTTATAGATTATACGGAAGCATGAGAATGAACTGAAATGCTGGATATGTTTTATAAGACCTGATAGATACCTTGCCGGATTTTTGAGGAATAACATGACCTCATCGGCGAACATCGCCAACCATATCTGTTTGTCCTGTACACCAATTCCCTCAAATACTTTACAACCATTGAATGACCTTGCCAAGGGTTCAATGGCCAAGGTAAATAATAGTGGGGACAGTGGACACTCTTGACGCGTCCCTCTGCCCAGTGGGGAAACTTGGGATAGTACTCCGGCCACATGAATATGGGCTACCGGATTAGAGTACATTGAGCCTAAAATTTTGCTATATGACCGTGAAAGCCAAATCTGTTAAGTACCAGGTGCAGCCAAGGCCATTCAATGCTATTAAATGCTTTCTCCCCGTCAAGCGCCATTAGGGCCGATGATGCCGGGAAAGAATCTGACAATCATGCTTGTTCTATAACTAAAATAAGTTTTCTAATGTTATACGTGGATTTACCCAATACAAATCCCAGCTGTGCAGGGCTGACAAACCTTGGGAGGAGCTGTGCCAGGCAATCCACCAATATTTTGACATCTTTTTGTAAAAGTGAAATCAGGCAGTAGGAACCAGGATCAAGTGGATCTTTTTGTTTTTGGGCAGTACTTTAATATACGCCATTTGCCCTGAACCTAGATAAGTAGATGAGGAAAACATGTCATTGTATAGTGCCGTGAGGGGGGGAATTACCTTGTCAATGAGAATTTTATAGAACTCAGACGGCAACCCATCTGGTCCCGGTGCTTTGGTATTGGCGGATCGCTTTATGGCTGACACAACCTCTCCCTCAGTGATAGCGGAGTTTAGTTGGTATAATTCTTCCTCTGTAAGCCGGGGAAGAGTCAGCTGGTCGAGGAAAACTTGACCTTGGGATATATTACTGCCCTGAGTAGTGTATAAGGATTTGTAAAAGGATGCAAATACAGAGGCAATGTCTGTAGGTGACCTACATACTGTATTCTGCGAGTCTTTGATCGCTGTTATCCGTGGTGGTAATCTGAACCCCTTTGCCAGAATAGCCAGTAGTCTGCCAGACTTATTGGCGTAGCCGAAAAACTCCACTGAACAGTATGACCGTATCTTAGTGTCATACTGGCTAATCCAAAAGTCGCAGGACCGTTTTACTTGCAGCCAGGATTCTGTGTCATCCAGGGAAAGAGAGTTTTTGTAGATCATGTTGGCCTGTAGAGCCTGTGCACAGGTATCCATGTATTTCTGCAGAGTTCACTTTTTGGTAGAGGCAACATGTGCTATCTTTCCTCTCAAAACCTTTTTTGTCACGTCCCAGTATAATTTTGGGTTGCACTTATGCTCCGCGTTGTGAAACTAGTAGTCCTGCCACCAATGTTTCAGATTTTGTTGAAACGACTCATCCTTTGCCAAAAAGGTGGGGAACCGCCAAACAAAATCCTACTTCTGTAAATAACCATCAGAAAGAGATATAGTAACTATGGTGTGGATCTCCGTAGTGTCCGCTTTAAATATAAGGTCATTTGTAATAATATAGAGTCAATCCTGGACATGGTAGAATGGACTGCTGACACATGGTTAAACTCCCTCTCCAAAGGGTGCTGATGTCTCCAAGAATCTACCAAATTGGTAACCGTGAGGAAAGACCTGAAGGACGCATCATTTGAAGCGGACGTGCCTTGCTTAGGTGGTGGTGGGAGTCTGTGCTCTGTGGTGTCATTGACAGCACTGAAATCTCCTGCGACTATTAGCGAAGTACTTGGGAGTCTCTGAAGGTGGAGATGATGGTGTTGTAAAAAACTCTATTATCCTTGTTAGGGCCATGTACTGCCATCAGCGTCAGGAAATTTGCCAAAAATTGAAGAGTGATGGATGCCCATCTCCCTTCTGAGGGGTCACAGGGTTTGGAGATTACTGTATATTGCAATCTTTTATGTAATAGTATAATTACTCCACAGCGCCGACCTTGTGCAGAAGCTCCGCAGACTTCCCCAACCTATTCTTTACACATAAGGTGTTATAAGGAGGGGGTCAGATGCGTCTCCTGAAGTATGGCCACATCCGTTTGTAGTTTGTTTAGATGCCGTAGTATCTTGGTTCATTTGTTTGCCAATCGAAGGCCTTTAACATTCCAAGTTGTGATTTTCATTTGAGGAGGTATGTGAACAAAAAGAACCATGCTAGTAGGTGAAGAGCACAACATGAGTTCCGCATAGCCGTCCCAGCCCAGCAGCCACACGGATAGATGATATGCATCATCAATTGATAACAGCAAACAGTAGCAGGTGTAATTTGTAGGTTGCAGCGAAGCGTTTGGATCCCCTAACCGGGTAGATATGAACAAAAAAAACGTTGAAAAACAAAACAAAAAACTTGTGTTTTAATATCAACAATGGACTCCCTTTTTTCCCAAAGCGAGATTTTATTGTAGCAACAGTAGGAAATCTGACTAATTTAAGTAAATCTTCTCTCTTACTCTTGTGTTTTGCTTGGTCAGAGTAAAGCATAACAGTCAATTAATTGCAGTGTGATCATATGCGGATCACTGGCTCCATCCTGTGGACATTATGGCCCTGATTTATCAATGAAATGCGCGTACGCACGCGCCAATATACAAGGCGTTTTTCCGTGGGCCAGAGCCGAGTGCTAGTACACACACCTTCATTTTCCAGCCGGATTCCTGCCTTGATAAATGAGCAATAGGGGTTGCAAATCTGCCAATTAAGGCGTTTCGTTTTCAGCTGCACGATTAAGGAGGATCTGTTAAGCCGTCAATGGTGAGATCATAGCAATTAATTAGTGCACACCTGCTCTCTGTTCTGTGGACTTCTACAGTGAGGTTTGAAAGGAACCCCTTCCTAAAATATAGAGAGTGACCAAGAGCCTGGTCATTCCTGGCACTGCCTGGCTTCTCTTAGTTTTTGGAGCAATTTTTTCTTCCAGCAAGCTGTACAGGTCATGAATGACCTGGCGAGACAGGCGAAAACGCCTTTTGACATCCTGGTCACGTAAAGTCTCAAGGCAGCTACGTTTCAAGAAAATGCGTGGCTCCCGGAGTTGTCGCAAAGTGGAAGCTTGCTCCCATGGTTGTTGTTGCTGCTCCTCCTCTGCAGTAAGAAGCAGCCTTGTGTTTAATCCCACAACAGCAGTAGTGAAAAGCAAGTCTACTTCTAAATCCTGCTCCATGAACACAACAAGCAAAATTCTCGTCCCGGTGGACATTTAAGTGCGCATGAACGTACTGTATCCCTATAAATTTGCGCACATACCGTAGCCCTATAAATTTGCACAGAGCTTCTTCTGCATGCAAACCAAAACTTTACAAAGACAAAAAAAACACACAAACCAGAAGGCTGCTACAAGAAAAACGAAAAGTAAGAATACACCATTTACTTTATTCCTCCCAAAAATGTTTTTGGTGTGTTGTCCTATAACACACCGTCGCTGCTGCTGGCCCCGCCACCACCACCACCACCCCAGGGTCTTCAGTCCATAGACCAACAGGCAGCTCCCACAGGCCAGCTAGGTTTGCTCTGTAAAGCTGGCCAAGTAACATCTAGGCCCCTGGCCCCTCAACCTGGCACCTCAGCCAGTTTGAGTCGGACCAGGGATTCTGCTTCCAGGGCAACCGGCTTCACTCCTGAGCAAAATGCAGCCCTCATGGAGTACAACATTTTCCATGACTCCGTGGGGGCTTGCACTCCCAGACCTTCCATGCTGTAAGGCAAGGAATCTGGGAGGAAATTACCAGGAGTGTAAATGCAGTGAGCAGTACACAACGGACCATTACCCAGTGTCAAAAACGTGTAAGTGACATCTTCAGACACGTCAAAAAGCTCCTGGGCACAGAGGCCGGAAGGAGTGGGACTTATCGTGAACATCTTGTGCAGCGTCTCAGGGAGTACGAAAGACTGGCGTTGCCATTCATTGGGCCAGAAACGGTGGTAGGGGTGGACTACCAGGATGACTCTGATGCTTGGCAACCATGTAAATTCAATCCTTTTAAATTACATAATTACCACATTGTGAATTGATTTTTGCATTTTTGTGGGATTGCAACAGTTTAGTCATTAGCATTGAGAACAAAATTGGATTGTGTTTTTACTTATTTATGTTTGGGGTGAAATATGAGATCATTTTTTTAAAATGACCACTTTAGTGTATTTTTACCTTCTTTTCACTTGCATCAACAATGTGTGTATTTCATTTTTTTTACAATAGTACGCCCGGGGACGCAGCAGTCCCCTCCTGCCCTCTGTGCTCAGGGTGATGTGGATGATGAGGATGTCACTTTGCATCGAGATGACACTGGGCTTCCTCCTGGTAAGATGAACCTTCATGGTATATCTTGTTTGACATTGTGCACGTGTCTCTAATCATGTTTCTAACCACACTCATGTGTAATATGAGTGTTTCATTTCACACATTTTTAGCTCTGGGAGTGGTATGTTTTGTGGTTAGATTTGTGGTGAACCGATCAATCCAAATGAGCTTGGGTTAGAGTCAAGCTCACTCTATTTCATTTGTTTTTGTGCTTTATTTACCAGATCACCATCTACAGGAGGAGGTCGTTGATCCACTGCAGAGAAGCCTGGAGGAGAATACAGGTAATTTGGTTTGTGTGTGTGTTCAGCCTTCCAAAAGCTAAGTAATAACCTTTGATCTCTCTCTAATATATCTATATATATAAGATTTGTTATTTTTTCTTGGCAGAGGTTTCTGATGCAGCCTTCCTTTGGGAACGTGTGAGCTTAATATGCCAAAAATAATTTTGCGTGTGCCAAATATTGGGGACTTTTGATGTGAAGACTTGTCATCACATTCATTCATTTTGATGTGATATATCATATGCCTTTGTAGAACATCCATGTCTGCTGGTTTCTGGTTCTGAGGAGTTTTCACAGGCTACATACACTATGGAGGTAGGCAAGAACTGGTCCATTAGTGTTTATTTGGGGATGGGTTGGGGGAATGAACCTTTCCCAATGTGTTCCATTTGTGTTTTTTTTTGTTTACCACAAGAAGAGGAGACACCTGAGGTTTCCATAAGCAACCCATGTTTAATGTTTAGGATTCAGAATAAATGTGTCTAACATTTTGTCTAACATTTGTTGATGTTCCAATGTCAGGATGCTGTCTGCATAATGTTATGGTGACCCACAAAGTTATGTGATATTGTAGTAATTTTTTATTTTCCCTTTATAGCAACCAGTGGATGCAGGTGGATTGGGTCAACCCAGGTTGGGCAGCCAGCTTCTAAGCCTCACTCAGATGCTGGTTGGCCATTTTGATAGAGTAGTGGAGTCAAGGGTGTCTGCCCCAAGTTCAGATAATTTGGAACCGGTCCTTACGCTCCTACATGAAAACCTTTGGGTGCCTACATGTTCAGAGTTGACCATCTCTGTAACATGTTAAGTGAATCCCTGGGCCAACAATCTCAGCTAAATCAGGCGATTATTAACAGGCTGGGATGGCAGATCCCAATAGGTCCTACTGGCCCCCCATCCCCAGAGCATCCAGCGGCATCCTTCTCCCCGGCTCCACCCTGTTCCCCGGTTGTTGCCTGGCCACTTCCACCTCCTGGCCGCCCACCCCGTGCCCCTGCCCGCCCAGTTAGTACCCCTGCTCGCCCAATTAGTGCCCCTGCCAGCCCAGCCCATGCCCCTGCCTGGCCAATTAGTGCCCCTGGATGGCCACCC
>NC_092870.1:9218989-9247200 GCF_032062135.1 Pyxicephalus adspersus | reverse complement strand
AAATGAACACAAATCTAGTTATATCTAGGGACCAAATATGGCACACCGCACTTCTCTGACACTTGTCTGTAACAGATAAATGTGCATGCTAATAGATCAACTGCTTTTCTGTTGGTTAAAATGACATACTAAGGTGTTCAGCTGTGTATTCTATGCCAAATGTATTCTTGAATGATGCTACAATTACATATATTTTGAAGAGGACATATCTAACATACCCAACTCTGTTACTTTTAGGGTCACAGGATATTTTGAAAATGAAGTGACCAATGGAGGAATAGAGCAAACTCGGCCAAGCTGCAAAACAAGTTGGTGTAGGATAAGAGCATGTTCGATATTTTATTGTTCAAAGAACCATTGTGTAAAAACTAAGGTTTCTTTTTTGTGTTTTTTTAGGGATGGAATTGGATTGGTGAGGCTGGAAATAGATTTTAAATGTGCACTTGAAAGAAAAATAACATTCACAAAATATGGCTTTAAACATATATACAAAATATTCTTTGTTTAAAATCGGTACCTCCTGGACATACCCCGAGGAGGGGCCATCCCGAACCAGCGCTCCATGGCAGACATCCTCCGGTGCAGCCAATACAGGCTATCCCGTCTACTTCCTGGCGGGTGAGGAAAAAACAAATAATATATTACCCGGAAGAGTTTGGTCCAAACATTTTTTAAAAGGACTGTCCTTGTAAAAACCAAACTATAAATTTACCAAAAATATAAACTTACCAGGAGGATGTCTGCCATGTCGCCAGGGTTGGGGTGGCGGTGGTGGTGGGGGGCTTGGAAGCTCCCCAGGAGGGCTGGCTGCCTCCCTCGATGTGGAACTGGCTGTGTTTGTAGAAGGAGACCAAAAAAATAAGAGGGGTAAGTACTGACCAAATGTAACAGTATAATATACTGCTAGTTCTTAAATTGCACAGTGCTAAAGAATTCAAGTGGCATCTAGAGTTGGGTACTGGGCAGGCGGCAGCAGTAACAGCATGAGTAGGAGGAGTTAGGCCTGGAGACGTAGTGTGGATGGCATTAGTAACTGGCATCTAGGAGTTGGGTACAGGGCAGGCAGCAGCAGTAACAGCAGGAGGAGTAGGCGGTGGACCCTGGGACAGAGTGTGGAAAGCATTAGTAACTGGCTTCTAGAGCTGGGTACTGGGCAGGCAGCAGTAACAGCATGAGTAGCAGGCGGTGGGCCCTGAGACGAAGTAATACCTCTTGCAATCTATCACAAAAAGCAGAAACATTTCTGTATGTATAGATAACAAATACAGATATTTACTTCTGATAGCACTTGGTATCTATCAAAACAGCCAAAGAAATTTCTGTATTTCTCTCCAAAAAATACAGATATTTCATTCTGATAGCACTTGGTATCTATCCTAAAACCCATAAAAATGTCTGTATTTCTCTCCAAAAAAACAGATACTTAATTCTGATAGCACTTGGTATCTATCCAAAAACCCAGGAAAATTTCTGTATTCCTCTAAAAAAAAACATATATTTCATTCTGATACCACTTGCTGTCTATCAAAAAAGCCATAAAAATGTCTGTATTTCTGTAAAAAAAATACAGATATTTAATTATGATACCTTTTGCAATCTATCAGAAAAGTCAGAAAAGTTTCTGTAGTTCTCTTTTAAAAATACAGATATTTTATTCTGATCCCACTTGCTATCTATCCAAGGATAGATAAAGATAGATAATCCATAAGGACAGAAAAATTTCTGTATTTCTCTACAAAAAATACAGATATTTAATTATGAACCCCAGTTCTGTTACAAGTGATATAGGCCTCAAAGTATATAGAGGCAGAGGGCCCTGAGGGAGGCCCTCCGTAAAAAAATTAGCTAGTTACACAGCTACATTACAAGTTATGGGCCTCAGAGACAGAGAAGAGGTAGAGGGCCACGAGGGGGAGGAGTAAAAGGAGATGCAGAAGGCTGTGAAAGTGCTCTTCCCCATCAAGGTGTCAGCAAGCCGTGTAGCAGTTGCCGACTAATCAATTCACTCTGCAGAGGGGGTGTTGAAGTCATTGCCGATGCAAGCCTAATTCATTTTATTAAAAGTGATTCAGGCAACATTTTCTGCGGGGAGACGAATGCGCTTGTCACTCACTACGCCCCCAGCTGCACTGAACGCTCTTTCAGATAACACACTTGCGTCTGGGCAGGCAAGGATCTGAATGGCATGTTCTGCCAGCTCCGGCCACTGCTCAAGCTTGGATACCCAGTAGCGCAGTGGGTCCTGGCTGTGCAGGTTGCAGATGTCCCATGTAGAGCTCAGGTATTCCTGCACCATGACTGAGTAGCGCTACTGACTGTCATTGGCAATTGCTGCACAACTGGCGGCTTGCTTCCGCTGAAAAAAAGCCTGCATAGTTTGGCTTAGACGACCTCTACTGCTGCTGCCACCCATGCCGCTTAAGGTAGTTGTTTGGCTCCCTGGGCTGGTGGAACTGCCATAGGGATCCCTGCTGCTGCTGGCAGACGGAAAGGCTGAGCATAAGTCCCTTACAAGCACTTCTTGGTAGTGCTGCATTTTGGGTCCCCTGTATTGGGGCAAGATCAGTTGTTGTATCCTAGGCTTGTAAACATGGATCAAGTAATGTAGCAATCCAATAGTCCTCAGTCTTTGTTTTTATGTGTTGTATGTGCGGATCTATGGCTATGCACTCCTGTTTGAAAGCTGTCACGTGGCTCAAAGTTCCTACAGCTGAGGTAATTCTGGACCCACACTCCTGTGGGTCAAACAGCAGCACAGGGTTTTCCTCGTCCTCCTCCGCCTGGTCTTGCCATCCACTGAACATCCTGCCTTGTGTTTGGGTGGATGGATGCCATGTACCCTCCATATCATCCTCTGCCCCTTCCTCCCCTTCTCCCATGCCTGCAATGTCCTCCTCATTCTCTTCCACCTCCTCCTCTTCCTGGATTTGCGGTGCACTATGCATACTAGGCACGCATGTCCGAGATGATGTTTGAAAGGTTATCTCTTGCTGCAGCATCCGCTCTGTGTCGTGTCCGAGATCCACTATCATCTGTTCCAGCAGGCATATGATGGGGATGGTATCACTGACACAGGCTTGATCCCTGCCGATCATCCTGGTCGCCTCTTCAAAAGGTGACAATACAGTGCACAAGTCCTCAATTTGCAGCCACTCCTCAGGGCTGAAGTAAGGTAATGTAGGTATACGTCTGAAACGAACAGACTCTTCCACTTAATCCACCACCGCTTTCTGTTTTTCAGCCAGCCGCTGCAGCATGTAAAAGGTGGAATTCCAATGAGTGGCCACATCACAAATTAACCGGTGCACCGGCAGATTGAGATTTCGCTGTAAATCTACCAATCTGGCACTGGCTGTGTACGACCAGCGGAAATACGCTGACAACTTTCTGGTCTTCGGCAAAAGCGGCTGGAGGCCTGGGTAATTCCGAAGGAAGCGCTGTACTATGAGGTTCATGACGTGAGCCAGGCAAGGTACATGTGTGAGTTTTCCACAAAGCAGGGGTGGAAGCAGATTGGCCCCATTGTCACACACGACCTTGCCTGACTGGAGTCTGTTGGGAGTTAGCCACATGTCCTCCTTCTCCCGCAGGGCACTTAGAGTGTTTGCGCCCGTGTGGCTAAGGGAACCGAGGCTTTGCAACCTCAGAACTGCGTTGCAACGTCTGAATTGTGCACCGAAATAGCAAACTGCAGGTTGTTGCTGGCAGTGAACAGATGCTGCCGACTGGGAGGTGCTGGGTCTCCACGGCAAAGTGTCCCTGCAGGAAGGGGTTGAGGCACACGAGTCAAAGGAGGAGGTGGAAGTGGAGGTCGAGGAGGAGATTGCATGGCGATATGCTCTGGGCAGAGGTAGGTATGCAGGCCTTACTGCAGCTGCATCTTCCCCTGCTGCCACCAAAGTTACCCAGTGAGATGTGTAGGAAATATATCTTCCCACTCCATGCTTGCTCGACCAACTGTCAGTTGTCAGGTGCACCTTGCCAGAAACTGAGTGCTGCAGGGCCATGGACACATTGCTCTGCACGTGTTCATGCAAAGCAGGAACACATTTTTCTGCAAAATACTGCCGCTTGGGCATAACGTACTGTGGATTCGCGTAGAGGAATGCGTAACGCATTGGAGTCCACCAACTAGTAAGGTAGGAGCTCTAACGCAATCAGCTGTGCAATTGCCGCATTGATTAGCTTTGTTTTGGAGTCATTTGGGCCATATTTCCTCTTGCGCTCCAGCATCTGGGGGATGGAAAGTTGGATGCTGCTAATGCTAACCACAGAAAGATTGGACAATGGGGTAGAAGGTGTGGGGGATGGCAATGATGCCTGGTCTTGACTGCTAGCAATGCGACAAACAGCAGTTGATCTGCGTTGGAGCTCCTGCTCACCGCTGGTGAAGCCTGAAAACGGTAATGCTCGTCTACATGCCCCACTCAAATTGCTGACAGCAGCACGGGTAACTTTGGTGGCAGAAGGAGGAAAGGCAGCAGAGGAAGATCTAGCAGTTTGAGCTTGCTTCTTGGGCGGAGGTGGTAGCACAGAGCTCTGTTCTTTCAGCAGGTGTTCACGCCAGGTTACTGGATGGTGGCTTTTTAAATGGGTGCTCATGCAACTTGTTCCAAGTTTGTTTGGGTTTTTGCCTTGTTTCAAGTGTTGAGCACACAGTTGCAGATGACCATAGTGTTGTCATCACTACGAACACTAACAAAATGCCCACATGGGCGAACATCGAACTGGGACGAAAGTTGCTCTGGAGCTGGTGCTCGTGGTGGCGGTCCGCGGTTGTTGAGGCATAGCTGTGGTGATAGCTTCCGACGATGGACGACTATGACTTGCCTCACTAGTACGTGAAGACTGAAGCTTTTACCCTCTTACTCCCTCTCCCCCTTTGAGGATGCTATGCAACCTCCTCCTCCTCTTCTTCCTCCTCCTCCTCCTCTTCTTCCTGCCTATGATGATCTCCTTGTTCGCCCCATGTCGGATCAATGACATCATCATCATCAGAAAGAGACAGTTTCCCTGTATGTGCCGAAAGGAAGCAGCAGCCTTTTGGAGCCAGTTTCAATTGGCTGGTCTGGCTCAGAGTGCTGCGTACGTTTGGATCCTCGAGGAGCTGATACAAAACGTTTCATCCGGCCACCGCAACTCTCTGAAACAGATGATCAGGCCACAGGGTAAAGACAGAGAGGCACAGAAACACAGAGGAGCTGGAACCGCCTTTCAACACTGCTCTCTACATTGGGCACCGGAACCTGAAGTCTCTGTATAGCCCTATTTATAAACTGATCATGACAACTAGTATAAATATGTGGAGAATATTCAAATCACATCACGTCTAAGTATATAATTTTATCAGCAAATAGTAGCTTTTTAATGACTATTTACCATTATTGACCATATTTGTAACACTATAATAGGAAAAATATATTCAACATATTATACATTTGATTTAAATTATCATAATTTAGGCCTTTAGCATATTATAGTACTATATTATTAAAATATATTTTAAACAGCATATATTTTATCTGCATTTAATTTAATACAAATTCCTTAAACTAAAGGAAAATAGCCTTTTGTACATAGCCTTAACATCATTACCATAAGACAGTTTATACAAATATTTAATGTATTATCCTATGCCTGTCCTGCATCTTGTTCCTAAATTTGCATGATTTACCTTTGCCTTTAAAATCCATACACACTAGAAACAGATGGCTTGCTGACATGTTTGAAACTTGCAAAGCATTCTGCCGGTCTCTTTAAATTCTGATCAACCCCTCCATCATTTGGTGACACCTTTCTATATTTAAAACATGCATTACTCTTGTTTGCTGCTTTGTTTACTCTCATTCGGTTTGTAGTAAAGTAAGATTGAGCTACATGTTTATTGACATATTCTGCATTTTCAAATTTTTCTAACTTGCTGATAAAAACCTTTATTTTTGTTCCTTTAATAATTTCTTTCGAAAATGCATGAGATGAAGCAACCTCGTCCTATCATTGGGTCCTCCATACTTTGTCCTTATAAGTACTATATGAGGATACGTTTGAAACACGCTGTGTTGTTTGCTCATCCTCCTTACATGCTTGTTTTTGCAATTTATTATCATAATGATTTGAATGATTATGCTCATTATGATTAGAACTGACACTGCTTTATTTCAACTCATAATAGATAAATTCTTATTTTGCCTGGACACATTTCTCCTATAAGGTCAATAGAAATTTGATCTTTTCCTAATTTTACCATTAGAAACTTTGCATGTAACATCTCCCATGATTCCCATTTTTGAGAATTTTATCAAGAAATGTAGCTGCCTCATTTAATCTTTCTTTCTCACTTGGCTAAAGTAGGAGTAACAGCATCTAAATTAAACTTCTTCACAAATGTTCTCATTAGAACTTTAGGTTGGGGATTTTCAAATATGAGATTGTATGCTTTTTCAAACATGCTCATATAAGAAAATGTATCTTCTTTCGTCCTCTTTGATAATTCATTAAGGATGTCAACAGTTAACACTTTGTCACTTGTCACACAGAAAGCCAAATGTTTAGGTCTGTCTTTCTCTGAATCTTGTGACCTATCATTACATCTGTCATCTGAAAATTTCTCCAATAGATTAATCCTTTGTAAAAAATATATGGGAATCCACAGAGAAAACATTGGATAGGTCGTATTTATCACAATATGCCTCAAATATGTAAGCATTGTGAAATATGCTGATAGTCTCATCATATTAAGGAAATGCTTTACTTAAATTAGATGCTGTTTCAGTTTTAGGTTAAATAAAGCATCACTGTGTGACCCCTGTCCTGATTCCTCTGTATCAGGAGAAGATCAGGAATTATTGTCTGTATTTTTACTATTTGTAGCTATTTGTCTCACATTATTTTGTGATTGTAACAATTGTGTTTGAGACGCTAACTTCTGCTCTAACTCATCAATGTATTCCCTCAAAATCTGACAATTCAAAAAGCTGGATTACAGCCACGTGTTCTCAAAGAGCTGAGCTCGGTTATTTCAAAGCCAATATTTCCAATTTTTAGAGACTCTTTAGTCACTGGCATGGTACTGACAGACAGTTAACATGCAAGCTAGGGTCAATAGGTGTAGAAAAGTCAATCTGTAAATGGATAGAGAACTGGCTTAAAGACCGCATCCAAAGAGTTGTAATTAATAATTCATACTCTGAATGGTCTAAAGTGATTAGTGGTGTACCCCAGGGTTCAGTGTTGGGACCTTTACTGTTTAACATCTTTATAAATGATATAGAGTTTGGGATTAAAAGTACCATTTCTGTGTTTGCAGATGACACCAAACTATGTAATGGAATTAAGTCCATACAGGATGTCTATAATCTACAAGCAGACCTGGATGTACTGTTTGATTGGGAAGCCAAGTGGAAAATGACATTTATTATAGATAAATGTAAAGTTATGCACTTGGGGGTAACGACATGCATGCTTCATACTGTCTAGGGGGGAATACATTTGGGGGAGTCAGAAATGGAAAAGGATCTGGGGGTTTAGGTAGATCATAGACTTAATAACAGCATGCAATGCCAAGCTACAATATCTAAAGCTAGTAAAGTACTTTCTTGTATTACAAGAGACTGCAGAGATGGAGACATAATCCTGCCCCTGTACAAAGCATTGGTCAGACCACATCTGGAATATGCAGTCCAGGTTTAGTCACCAGTTCACAAAAAGGACATTGTGGAATTGGGGAGAGTGCAGAGAAGGGCAACTAAATTAATAAAAGGAATGGAGGAGCTCAGCTATGAGGAGAGATTAGCTGAACTGAATCTATTCTCCCTTGAGAAGAGACGTTTAAGGCTGGATATGATCACCCTTTATAAATATATAAACAGTCCATATAGAGAACTCTCTTCCCCAATATTTACTTAGATATCATTACAAAGAACAAGAGGGATCTTTGCATCTGGAGAAAAAGAAGTTTAAGCTCCGGATAAGGAAGGGATTCTTAAGATCTGTGAAAATGTGGAATCAGCTCCCTTAGGAAGTAGTTTCAGCAACTACACTAGAAAATGTGGAATCAAATGTGGAAGCAACTACAATAGATTGCTTTAGGAAAAAGCTGGATGCTTTTCTAGAAGCACAGAATATTACTGGGGATTAAGGCTTTAAAGTAAAAATAACAGTGACTGTTGATCCAGGAAACATCCGATTGCCTCATGGAATCAGGTATGAATTTTTTTCCCCTGTTGATGCAAGTTGTACCATGTTTTTTTTTGCCTTCCTCTGGGCCAACTATGTCTTATTCACAGACCTTACAATGAAGAATCCCGTCCTTATCTGGAGATTAAACTTCTTTTCCTCCAGACGCAAAGAGCGCCCCCTTGTGCTTTGTAATGATCTCAAAGTGAATAATGGGGAAGAGAGTTCTCTATATAGACCGTTTATATATTTATATAGGGTGATCATATCCCCCCTTAAACGTCTCTTCTCAAGGGAGAATAGATTCAGTTCAGCTAATCTCTCCTCATAGTTATCAAACTCTCTAAGACCTTTCCAACTATGGACGTTAAACTAACGGGTCTGTAGTTACCTGGTAATGACTTTGCTCCCTTTTTAAAGATAGGAGTCACATTGGCCTTACGCCAATCCATCGGTACCATGCCAGTGACTAAAGAGTCTCTAAAAATTACACACAAAAAAAATTACACACAGAACGAAAAAAAGTGTTCAGTAAATCTGCCTTTTCTTTATCCCCAGTTACCAACCTAGCGACAACCTTTAAGGGGCCTACATGCTCAGATCTGAACTTTTTGCTATTAATATATTTAAAAAATTTTAGGGGGTTTGCCTTACTTTCCTTTGCAATCTGTCTTTCATTTTGAAGTTTTGCACATTTTATCTCCTTTTTACATCTTTTGTTATATTCTTTATAGTTTTCAAATGATGAAGGTGATACTTTAGTTTTATATTTTTGGAATGCCCTTTTCTTGTTCCTTATGGTTTTTTTAACATCAGCTGTGAGGTTTTAATTTTAGCCTCTTAAACCTATTACCCATTGGAATATATTTTTCAGTGTGCTTTTGTAGAACAGACTTGAAACATTCCCATTTCTGTTCTGTGTTCTTTAAGGACAATATTGTCTCCCAGTCCAAGTCACAGAAAGCCGACATTAATAATGGAAAATTTGCTTTCTTAAAATTAAATGTTTTTATCTTTCCTGTTTGCTTCCTGTTTACAACTTACATTAAATGAAATCATATTATGGTCACTGTTACCCAGATTGTCTTTTATATGCACATTTGTTATAAGCTGCATTGTTAGAAAGAACTAGGTCCAGCAGAATATCATTTCTAGTTGGGGCTTCTATAAACTGTACCATAAAATTATCTTGTATTAAATTCACAAATTTCCCCCTTTTGCCGTTCCTGTAGTACCATTACTCCAGTCAATGTCAGGGTAGTGGAAATCTCCCATGATTAAAACACTTCCACTTTTTGTTGCTTTTTTTATCTGTGCTAGTAGCAGATTTTCTATTTCTTCCTTAGCACTGTGGGGCCTATAGCAGACTCCAGCTAAACACTACAACAGGCCCTGGTGACTGGGAGCAGGGAGGCTATAAAGTCCCAGCAGCCAATAGCAGTGCAGGACTGAGTGAAGAGCTGATCAGCCTCTAGAATCCCCTATAATGAGTATCGTAGTGTATAGGGTGCATTATTGTACTACAAGTGTTCGCAATAACCATATATTACACAGGATAGCTAATAATTGGTAACTTCATAGACATACTCCTAATATATTATCAAACGTTTCTTTTAATACCACTGTTGATTGTTGCACCTCTAAAGCATCAAAAAAGAACTAAACCTAAAATACCATTACCATCATGTTACACTATCATTACTATCATGTCATGTTATACTACTATCTTGTAGGAATATTATTACTAATATGCTCTCCTTGTTTATCTTGTACAATTATTGTGTATAATAATGATCCTGCTAAGGTTGACTTATTTTGTATATGACCATCATGATTTATCTATATCGAATTTTAGCATTCAAACATTCTATTAATTATACCCTACTGACGTGGTATTGGCTCTTAACAGTGTACCCCCTTCCATAGCAACCTTACGGGGGACGGAAGCACCTGTTACAGGGTACATTTGGAGACTGGATCCCCAAACTGGTGAGTCCAAATCTCCTCCCTATCCAGACAAGCAAGCCCTGATCATCCACAGAGTATGGGCGGAAAAAAGGAAAAATCATGTACCGCACATGCGTGATCTTGGCAACAATACTAAATCCTAATTTAAAAACGTGAGATCGGAAGTAGCCCATCTCAGTCAAACTTCAAAAATCGGACCACACTTGCGCAATGTAATTCAATTAATCAGGGGATTAACCCATTTAAGGATGAGCTGAAGACAGCATCAGTCCCTGTTTGGACGGCTGCCGCTAGCTCATCCTCTTATCATATCCTCTGAACATCATCTAATAGTAAGTATATTGCACTCCTAAACTCTCATTTTGACATTTAGATCATGATTTTTAAACCAAGTAAAAGGACACAATTTTCTATTTTATATAGATTTACAATTCTGGGCACCTTTATACTATGGGCTTATCTCTAATCTGGCCATAAATTACTACACACCTCAAGAGTATGTTGCACAAACAATGTATATTCTGGCAAAAATGTAATACATTATCATTATTGACTGATCATTTATAGGTTCTACTATATGAAACAAGAAGGAGCAACTGACAGTTCTCCTATCTTTAGAAAATTCTAATATCTCAGGTGCACCATCTTGTGGACTTTTTGTATATCACTACCAACCCAGATTAAATCCTGATATCACAATCTTATTCAAATGGCGAGCCTGATTCATCAAGCAAAATTTGAAGCTCGGACGCCAAAAACCTATTTATCAACCAAATTTCAGCTGGCGTATTCTCCCAGAAGTTATCAACTGAAATGATTGCTTGCTCTAAACCGCGCATTTCCGGCAGCTCGACACTGGCGAGCTTGCATTAAAGGCAATGTTCCCCTAAAAAATCATTCTTTCTAATGGCACACATCTTTCACTTAGATCTAAATAAAATTTGTTTGGGCTGTTCAAATGTTTATACATTTATATATATATTAGCTGAGAAATAAGCATATTTTTAAATGACCTAATATTTTCAGGTTCAGAAAGAGTTAACTGACCTTGTGAGGAGAGAGGAGAGGCCTCATTATCTCATATGCAAGTGATATGGATGGGAGAGTTGCCAGTCCTTCAGAATTCTGGTGCCAGAGAATAAAAGAGGAGCGTCCCGCTTGCAAAAACTTGTGGACCAATACCTAGTGGGAAGACTCAAAGTGAACAAAAAGGATATCCACTGCCTGCAAGAACAAAGGTCAGGTCATTTTATTCTGTCACTTATTGGAATGGGTGTTGCAAAAATCTGCACAATAATCTGAAAAAACAGCTAGAAAATGAGGACTTTGATGGCTGGGAGTTTGCACTTTTGTACTCACAGGAGTAAGTATTCTTAACAACCCATTTTTATAATCCGTTTGTAAAAGAAGCTGACATCAGAACTTTTCTCCACAATTACTGTTCCTCTGTATCTGAGCCCAAGAAAGTTTACAATGTTTGTGATATATGAAACGGCAAAATTCAGTATAGAGTCAAGTTCATGTCTGACCCCCGGGGATCTGGAGGCTTAAAACATCCTCCCTCCTCTGTCCTGGGGCGGCATCGAGGTTCACTATTTTATCCTGGGATGCCCGTTTTTTGTAGAAAGTGTGGGTCTTATTCACATACAGAAAGATCATGTACCTCAGATTTTTCTCTCTGCAAAAGATGCAATAAAACTGGTCACAAAACTAAAAACTGGCCCGTGAAACCGGTGTGTAACCTGTGCGGAAGTTCTGCTCATCTGTTTAAAGGGTGTCCACATCGAGGTAAGAGGTCATGGGCCGATGTCACCTCCACTGCAGCGGAGGCCAAAGATCTACAGTCAGGGGGTGTGGGTGCTGTGGCTGCTCATATGGCAGAGGTAGCTGCACGCCCTCAGGGTGACCCAGTTTCTGAAGCCCCTGCAGCACCATCTCAGTCGGAGCTGGTGGAAGAGGAGATGGAAGCCTTACCAAGCAGTCCTAAAGTTGTTCCAGATGGGGGATCCAGACCAGTGGAGGCATCTGCACGGAACTGACCCCCCGACACCTGAACAGAGGAGGACCAGGCGCAAGTCTCGGTCCAGTTTGGACGAGGAAGAAACCACAGTTAAGCGCAGCTGCAGTGAAAAGTCTGCTGTAGTTGGCGTATCGGCACAGGTTGGTGACCAGGAACCTTATTCAGGTCTCATTGAGGAGTTGACTGTACTGAGTCAACAGGTTCCACCATCTGAGGCAATTCCACCTTTGATCAGTTCAGACGAGGAACCCTTCAGTTCAGCACCCAGTGTCTGTATAGAGTCCTACCACTCTGAAAATGGGGGAGTTTAAAATTTGTTCCCTGAATGTCAGGGGTCTGAAAAGCTCAGTACGGAGGACAGCAATATTTAGCTTTTTAAGTGGCATTAACTGTGAAATTTTTTGTCTTCAGGAGTGCAAAATAGACCACCACCCAAATTATGAACACCTCAGACAATCCTGGACTTACAGCCCTTCAGTGTGGTCAGGGGACAATAGAAATTCAGCTATAGGTATTGGTATCCTTGCAAAGGGAACAAAGTCACTTTTTCATCATTTATTGAGATAGGACCTGGGAGAGCTATGATGGCTACGGTGAAATTTAGGGGAAAGGAACTCAGGGTGTTACCTTCTGCTCCCTGGAGAAAAATGAGCAAGCTGAATTGCTTATTACCATACAGTTCTTCATTCCAGGTTCCTCCCCTGCATCTGTTTGTGGTGATTTTAACTGCGTATTACCAGGTGAAAAGCGAGCCAGCTGTAGAACAAGGAGGCACAATAAAACATCTGAACAGCTGAAAAACATGATGTGATGGCTGATCTCGAGTTGCAGGAGATCTGGAAAAAGTTACATCGGAATGATCCTGGTTATACATGGTCCAGCAATATAAGTAAGTCTCCCATTGACTTTTGTTTTTGCCATCGCTCTATCACTCCAGGGAAAATCACTCTTCAAAACATTTTCTCTGATCACAAGTTATTGTACATTCATCTGAATTTATTAGTTACATCCAGGGGACCAGGGATCTGGAGGCTAAATTCCACTCTTTTAGAGGATCCTGGGAACAAAACACAATACACATCAGTATACAAGTCATGGCGGAGGGACATAGGCAAATTTCCCAACCTCATAGGTTGGTAGGATAACATCAAAAAGAAAACTAGGTCCTTCTTTATCCAGAATGGATAACAGGAAGCATGGAGGAAAGTAAAATGGTTCCAGAGGCTAAACACAGCTCCAAACCTGTATCAAGTTTAGCAAAAATGGCATCCCAATGAAGGAGGGAATTAATAATTTAAAAAATGAAATCGCAGAGGCCATAACTGCTAAAGGGAGACAAATTGTTTACAATGCAAAAGTGAAAAAATTGGAAAAAAATAAAAATTGCTTCAGGTTTTTCTTTAAATAAACGATCAGTTTAAAACAAAACATACAAAAAATCAACGAGAAGGTCATAATATCTGACATTAAAGGAGGTTAAAGGAGGCCCAGAGATTCTACTCAGAGCTTTTTATGGAAAAGGAGATAGATCCAACCGTCACCAAGGAGGTGGTAGGTGCTTTGGAGCTTAAATTAAACCAATCTTTTCTGAAGATCTGAGTGAAAAAGAGCTATTAGCTACTATCAAAAATAAATGTCCAGGTAATGATGGTTTGCCAATTGAATTTTATCTGTCTTTTTGGGATCTCCTGAAAAATGACTTGTGTCTGATTTTCCATGAAGTTTTGTCATCTAACAGGCCTCCGGACTCCTGGCTAAGGGGCATCATCACTCTGATCCCTAAAAAAGGTGATCTGTCAGACCTGGAGAACTGGCGTCCTATAACCTTGCTCAACACGGATTATAAAATCTACTCTGAGACTGGTAAATAGAGTCAAAGAAGTTGTTGATTAAGTTATCCAGGGTGATCAGGTCTGTGGGATCCCTGGTAGAAATGCACATGATGGTCTAAACTTACTGAGAGATGTGCAATGGTACTCAAACTAGAGAAAGCAAAAATTGGCCTTTTTGTCATTGGACTTCCAAAAAGCGTTTGATAAAGTTTCACATATCTATCTGTGGAAAGTGTTGGAAAAAATGGGGTTTCTTGTTACACTAATTAACCAAATCAAATTTCCTTACAGTGGTGCTTGTAGCAAAGGCTTAGTCAATGGCTTCTTATCGGATGACGTTTAACTCATGTCCGGAGGTAAACAAGGATGTCCCCTCTTCTATTTATCTGTGCCTTGGAACCACTTCTGTCATCTTTAAGAAAGGACAAGGTAATCCAAGGAGTCCCTATACCAGGGGGTGGTGATCAGTCTGCCAAAATTTGTGCATATATGGACGATGTTACTGTCCTCTGTACCACAGAGGCTGCTCTCAACAGGGTGGTACTGAACACTGACATTTTTTGTACAGGCTCAGGATTCAAGCTAAATATCAACAAGTGTAAATGTCTTTATCTTGGCAAATGGCAGCTTCAACATCTAAAAATTGCATCATTATGTCAAGCTAATAAAATTTCGGGAGTGTACTTTGACTGACTGAAAGGAATTTATTTTTGCTGAGTTTTGAATTTAAGTTGTTTTTGTGTTTTTGCTATATTTTGATGATAATTGAGTTGTGTCGAGACTAGTTATATCCTCCTTATCAGTAGGTCAATATTTGCTCCATCCTTACCGTCATCACCCCTACACGACACACACCTCATATTCCCATATGTACAGTACATGGAGAATACATTACACATCACATTCAAGATATTACCTAGTTGTCCAGTTGTTAGGAAGAGACCTGATGGGATCTCTGGGAATGTCACTGGTTGTTGCCCCAATGGGAGGGATTATTGTCAATACAACCTTTCAACTGCCCTTATTGGATTTTCTAGTTCCTGACAACACATGGTCCACTGGACCATATGACGTGGGATTCCTGGACTGCACCCCATATACAGAACTTACAAAACCACATACATCAATATACCTATAGCAGTACCTGCTAACTAAAGACAAGTAAGATTCCTTAGCACCCATGATTCAATCTTTCTGCCAGCAAGGTATACTTAAGAGACCCTGCTCTCCTTACAATACTCCAGTGAATCCTGTCAAAAAGCCAGATGGCTCATACCGCTTTACACAGGATCTCAGAGCCAGCAATGAGCTGATCACACCCCTGACACCAGTCATTTCAGATCTTAGTACCATCCTTACACCAGTACCGCCCGAGACCCAATGTTACAGTGTTATTGATTTGGCTAATGCATTTGTCTCCATACCATTGTCGCCTGAGACTCAGCCCCTTTTGGCTTTTATTTTCAAGGGACAGCAATATACCTGGTGCCACTTGCCCCAGGGCTTTGTTGACTCCTCGGCAGTTTTCTCAATTGCCCTCCTGCAGGTTCTTGCCAACTGGCAGCCGCAGCATGGTTCCACTTTATTGTTCTGTACAGTAGCCCCTCTCAGGAGGCATGTCAGAGGGACAAGGTGTCATTGTTGTGTTTTCTGGAAAAGGGAGACAAAGGGTGTAGCAGAAAAGGTTCAGTTCTGTCTGCAACAGGTCACATTCCTGGGAATGCTTTTAACCCCAGGATCCAGGCTGCTAGCTCCCAGCCGCGTACATGCCATTACCAGTCTGCCTTGCCCACAGACAAAGAAACAGCTACTCGGCTTTCTTGGCATGATCAATTTCTGCAGACACTGGATTCTTGACTGCTTGTATTGGGACCCACAGCCCAGTCCTAGTACCACCCCAGTGCCCCTGATAACATTCAATGGTCTGATGAAATGACTAAAGCATATTTGGTGTTAAAAGAATACCTGTCCTCTGCCCCTGCATTGGGAATGTCGAATTTCAATGTAACATTTGTATTGTATGCAAGAGAGTATTGTAAAACCATGGCTGCTGCTATATAAACTGTGATGTGAAAATAAAGATTTGAGACAGTATATAACTATATACGCTTAAGTCGCGTGTTGTGTTAATCACTGCTCCCAACGCGTTGAAAACCGAGGTCACGATAGAGAGGGAAATATTGGTCTGGGATCAATAGGAAATTGCCTTAACACTGACCATCAAAACAACAGGCACCAAAGCTGGAGCATTGTCCAAGGAAAAATAAGCCAAAAAATTTGTTCCTGGAAACTACGGAACTTACCATTAGAAGGTAAAGTGCTGGTTGTAAAATCAATGATTCCGCCTCAGTTACAATACATAAGCCTTGTCTATCCACCATTGCTCTCCATAATTAAAAAAATATACAGAAATATTTTCAATTTTTTTGGAGCTTAACTGTTGAAAAACTTAAAAGGTCAATTGTGTGCAAAAGTAAGGCAAATGGGGGTAAAGACCTCTCGGATATTACGATCTTTCTGTGGTCCAGTTTTTTCTCCCTCTGCTTCAAGTGCCTTCAAACCAAATGTAACAAATGATCACATTTTCTCAAGTATGCAGCGGGTCATCTGTTTAGGAGGAGAGGATGGTACCAACCACCCCAAACAGTTCCAACACTTATCATTCTTCCAAAACAGTACAGAATTTTGGAAAAAATTTATCCATATCTGGAACCTACAAAACCTGGACCAAAACACCCTATTGGATGCAAACAAATTTAGGAAATTCATCAAGCCAGAGGAGGAAATTGCAATTATACCCTCCTTTTACTCCAGAACACAAATCTGGAAAAATGTGGTCGAAAAATTTCTATCAAACAAATTAAAACATATTGCTTGGCAGGGTGTCCATGAGTGCCTGCCGCTTTCAGCATAGGAGGGGTTTTGTAAGTTCTCCTATATGTCCCTGGTCTGGATGTATGGTTGAGGAATCAACCCTACATCTCTTTTGGAACTGCCCGTATGCAAGGGCTGTGTGGAGGTCAGCAGGGCGTTTGCTGAAATTTTTAACAGACCTTCAAACACTTGACCACCAGGTTGTTATGTATGGTCCTCCTCTTTCCTTCTCAGTAGAGAAGAAAAAGCTGCTTTGGGGTTTTATAAATTGCCTGAAATTTGCTTTATGGAAAACAAGAAACATTTTTTTGTACAAAGATGATTTCATAAATGTAAAGGAGTGTATCAAGTATGCTTTGAGCAAAATGGTTGGTTTCTTTTTATTAGATTGCAAAAAATGGGTGAACTAGAAGTCCAAAGAACCTGGGCAATGTATATGTGGAATACACTTGTGTAATTTATTTTTTGTGTATTTGCCAAAATATATGTTTTTTTTTTTGTGAAAAAGGAAAGCAAAAATGTACATACTTTGTGGTGTTTGCGAAAATGGTTTTTTGGTTATGGTCAAAAATATATGTATAAATAATTTGTATATGTTGAGAAATGCTATGTTATGTACTTACCTGTATTTTAAGGTGACTTTTTAGCAAATTAAGTTTATTTTGAATACATTTTTTTGAAAAATTTTGTAGTTTGTTTTTTGGGGGTTTGTTTTTATGTGATCTCCTTTACAATGCGGCTAAAAACCGTACAATTGGCTTAATAAAACTCAGTTGTTTGATGTGCATAGTTGTGCGCCAAACCTCATAAGTGTGATGCGCATTGTTGTGCGCCAAAGCGGAATCACTATGTGCGTGTGAACTGTGTTCTATCAGTTGGAAAATGCGCTGGCCAATTTTCCAGAGAAGGAAACTCATTTGGGTGTTTCTTTTTATGTGTATATTGTTTGTTTTGCTTCATGTGCACTAATGTATGTACATACGTGCATATATATATATATATATATATATGTATGCATTTATGTGTGTCCATATACTACATATACATATAAAAGAGAAATTATAGGAAGAAATAGGAAAAGAGGATTTTTTGGGCATATTGCTTAATATGCTTCAAATTGAAAAGATTACCTATTTCTTCCTATGATTTTTTATGTAATGGGCTTTGCTCTGAACAACATTCATGGATGATATCGCTTCTGGTTAAAGGAGGACTCCACCTTTATGTGCTTCCACTACCAAGCTGAGGTGAGTAAGTCAAACTGCATAAACACCCTGAAAGGCTGGAAAAGCAAGAACATATGTTTGCCACAAAGTGTATTTGTCCCTAGAAGTTTGATACACTAGTACTATTTGTTTTGTGGAAACACCTAAATAATGCATACACTCCAGTATTTATCAGCATTAAGTTAAGCAACAACACAACATCTGTGACTGTAGATACGCACAGAACAGAGAGCAGGTGTGCGCTAATTAATTGCTATGATCTCATCATTGACAGCTTAACAGATCCTCCTTAATCGCGCAACTGAAATCTAATCGCCTTAATTGGCGGATTCACGACCCCTATTGCTCATTATCAAGGCAGGAATCCGGCTGGCAGTGAAGGCGCGTGTACGAGCGCACTCGGCTCCGGACCCCGGAAAAAACGGCTCGCTAGAAGCGCGACCGTGCGCGCGTCCAGTATACGCGCATTTCATTGATGAATCAGGCCCATGGAGTCTGATAGTTCATCTTACACATCACAATCTAATGCACATTTGCAATCTCCTAAAAGACACCAGGGTTACAAGCGCTCTAGGAGCACCACTTATAGGAAGGATTCATTGGCAAAAAGATGACCCTCACTTACGGATAGCTCTGCTATCTCACAATCATCTGTGACAAAACAATCAAGTATACACAACATCAGTTTATCACAAGTAGTAAGCAAAACTAATCACCCGAACACAACCTGGTCAGGTCATCCTCTATCTCCACTCCATCGCCTTTTTTAAGGGAATCCAGTGAAGAACAATGGTATAAAGGGCAAAATAAATCAGTTCTTTCAGAAGATCAATTAGTGAACTCTGATTTTGATATTGTCAATCTATCTAGTTACTAGTGTTGTTGTTCGAATGCGGGTCGTCCTAATGTTCGACCTGAATATGGTCGTTCGAATTCGGGTCGACCTCCCCCATGATGCCTAGGGCCCTCCAATAACAGCAGGGATGCTCCCCTCCATGTTTGTTGTGGCAGGCAGCCGATTGGCTGTCTGTCACTGATTCTGATACCACTTGCAATCTATCAAAATAAATATAAAAAATTCTGTGTTTCTGTAAAAAAATACAGATATTTAATTCTGATACCACTTGCAATCTATCAAAATAAATATAAAAATTTCTGTGTTTCTGTAAAAAAATACAGATATTTAATTCTGATACCACTTGCAATCTATCAAAATGAACTGAAAAATGTCTGTATTTCTGGGGCTGCTTCTGAATTTCTGTAAAAAAAATACAGATATTTAATTCTGATACCACTTGCAATCTATCAAAATAAATAGCCTTTTTAATTTTAATAAAAGTGACTCGGTCGACATTTTCTGCTGAGAGCCGAATCCCCTTGTCACTCACTACGCCCCTAGCTGCACTCAACGCTCTTTCAGATAACACACTTGCGGCTGGGCAGGCAAGGATCTGAATGGCATGTTCTGCCAGCCCTGGCCACTGCTCAAGTTTGAATAACCAGTAGCCCAGTGGGTCCTGGCTTTGCAGGTTGCAGATGTCCCATGCAGAGCTCAGGTATTCCTGCACCATGACTGAGTACCGCTGCTCAGTGTCATTGGCAATTGCTGCACGACTGGCAGCTTGCTTCCACTGAGAAAAAGCCTGCATAGTTTGGCTTAGACGACCTCTGCCGCCCATGCCAACCTCTACCGCTGCATAAAGCAGTTGTTTGGCTCCCATGACTGGTGGAACTGCCATAGGGATCGCTGCTGCTGTTGCCGCTGGCAGCCAGAAAGGCTGAGCACAAGTCCCTTACAAGCACTTCTTGGTAGTGCTGCATTTTAGGTCCCCTGTATTGGGGCAAGATGAGTTGTTGTATCTCAGGCTTGTAACGTGGATCCAGTAACGTAGCAATTCAATAGTCGTCAGTCTTTGTTTTTATGTGTTGAATTCGTGGATCTTTGGCTTTCCACTCTTGCATGAAGGCTGTCATGTGGCTCAAACTACCCATAGCTGAGGTAATTCTGGACCCACACTCTTGTGGGTCAAACAGCAGCACAGGGTCGTCGTCCTCCTCCTCCGCCTGGTCTTGCCATCCACAAAACATGGCGCCTTGTGTTTGGGTGGATGGATGCCATGTACCCTCAATATCCTCCTCTGCCCATTCCTCCCCTTCTCCCATGCCTGCAATGTCCACCTCATCCTCTTCCACCTCCTCTTCCTGGATTTTTGGTGCACTATGTCTAGTAGGCACGCATGTCCGAGATGATGTTTGAAACGTTTCTTGATGCAGAGTCCGCTATGTGTCGTGTCCGAGATCCACCATCATCTGTTCCAGCAGGCATATGATGAGATGGTGTCACTGACACAGGCCTGATCTCTGCTGATCATCCTGGTGGCCTCTTCAAAAGGTGACAATACAGTGCACAAGGCAGTGTAGGTATACGTCTGAAACGAACAGACTCTGCCACGTAATCCACCACCGCTTTCTGTTGTTCAGCCAGCCGCTGCAGCATGTAAAAGGTGGAATTCCAACGTGTGGCCACATCACAAACCTGCACTGGCAGGTGGAGATTTCGCTGTAAATCCACCAATCTGGCACTGGCTGTGTACGACCAGCGGAAATGCGCTGACAACTTTTTGGCCTTCAGCAACAGTGGCTGGAGGCCTGGGTAATTCCTAAGGAAGCGCTGTACTATCAGGTTCATGACGTGAGCCAGGCAAGGTACGTGTGCGAGTTTCCCATAATGCAGGGCTGCCAGCAGATTGGCCCCGTTGTCACACACGACCTTGCCTGGCTGAAGTCTGTTGGGAGTTAGCCATATGTCCTCCTGCTCCCGCAAAGCACTTAGAATGGCTGCGCCCGTGTGGCTGAGGGAACCCAGGCTTCGCAACTTCAGGACTGCTTGGCAACGTCTGAATTCTGCACCGAAATAGCAAACTGCAGGTTGTTGCTGGCGGTGAACAGATGCTGCCGAATAGGAGGTGCTGGGTCTCCACGGCAAAGTGTCCCTGGAGGAAGAGGTTGAGGCACAAGAGTCAAAGGAGGAGGTGGAAGTGGAGGTTGAAGAGGAAATTGCATGGCGATGTGCTCTGGCCGGAGGTAGGTATGCAGGCCTTGCTGCAGCTGCATCTTCCCCTGCTTTCACCAAAGTTACCCAGTGAGCTATATAGGAAATATATCTTCTCACTCCATGCTTGCTCGACCAACTAATGAAAAGCAGGAATACATTTTTCTGCAAAATACTGTCGCTTAGGCATAACGTACCGTGGGTTCGCGCAGAGAAATGCGTAATGGAACACATTGGAGTCCACCAGCCGGTAAGGGAGGAGCTCTAACGCAATCAGCTGTGCATTTGCCACATTGATTAGCTTTGTTTTGGGGTCATTTAGGCCATATTTCGTCTTACGCTCCAGCATCTGGGAGATGGAAGGTTGGATGCTGCTAATGCTAACCACAGAAAGATTGGACGATGGGGTAGAAGTTGTGAGGGATGGCAATGATGCCTGGTCTTGACTGCTAGCAATGCGACAAACAGCAGCTGATCTGCGTTGGAGCTCCTGCTCACCGCTGGTGGAGCCTGAAAAAGGTAATGCTCGGCTACATGCCCCACTCAAATTGCTGGCAGCAGGACGGGTAACTTTGGTGGCAGAAGGAGGAAAGGCAGCCGAGGAAGATCTAGCAGTTTGAGCTTGCTTCTTCGGCGGAGGTGGTCGCACAGAGCTCTGTGCTTTGACCAGGAGTTCCTGCCAGTGCTCATGTAACTTGTTCCAAGTTTGTTTGGGTTTTTGCCTCGTTTCAAGTGTTGAGCACACAGTTTGCAGATGACGATAGTGTTGTCATCACTATGGACATTAAAAAATGCCCACACGGGTGAACATCTAACTGGGCCAAAAGGTGCTCTGGAGCTGGTGGCGGTCAGCGGTTGTTGACGCATAGCTGTGGTGACAGGCAGATTCCGACGATGGACAACTATGACTTGCCTCACTGGTACGTGCTGAGCCCCAAATGTCTGGTGATATGCAACATGTTCATGTCTGTTGGATTCAAAGCTGGTGAAGTGCTAGAGTACCCAATTCCTAATGTGCGCTGGGACATCATGGAGGGGAATTTCTACAGTGCCACACTGGCAGATTTGCACCAATTGGATGTGATTGACGTGCACTTCCACTTATGCTTCGAGCTGTGCTCCAGGGTTAAAGATGCCACCCACTCGAATCAGCTGGCTCATCGGAAGTATACCTGCATCCTGATGGCTCATATTGATCAAGCCTGGGGCGTGCAGCAGGAACAGCAGGAAGAGGAGGCAGTGGGTTCTGAAACAGAGCGTGGACAGCATTGGTAACTGGCATCTAGAGCTGGGTACTGGGCAGGTGGCAGCAGTAACAGCATGACGAGGAGGCGGTGGGCCCTGAGACGGAGCAAGGACGGCATTAGAGGTTGAGGCCATCACCTATATGGACAGTGTCGAAGCTGTAGCTATTGGAGACATAAATGGATGAACGAGATACCAATCTGTCCTTACCTACTATGTAGCGAAACCACATGAAAGGTAACGGGCTTGGCGGAATCAATAGGGAAAAAAGACCCTGTTGAGCTTGAGTCTAGTCTGGCATCTAGAGCTGGGTACTGGGCAGTGGGCAGGTGGCAGCAGTAAGAGCAGGAGGAGTAACACAGCCATCCACACTACGTCTCAGGGTCCACCGCCACTGTAGGGACAGTGGGGATCTCATTCATCCCAATAGCTACACCTTCTACACTGTCAATTAAGGATGATGGCCTCAAGCTGTTGCTGCTGCCACCGCCTGCCCAGTACCCAGCTCTAGATGGCAGTTAACAATGCTGTCCACACTCTGTCTCAGGGCCTGCCGTCTCCTCCTCATGCTGTTACTGCTGCTGCCCGCCCACTGCCCAGTACCCAGCTCTAGATGCCAGACTAGACTCAAGCTCAATAGGGGGTTCTTTCCCCGCTGATTCCGCCAAGCCCGTTCGGTTTCATGTGGTTTCGCTACATAGTAGGTACGGATTGGAATCTCGTTCATCCATTCATGTCTCCAATAGCTACAGCTTCTACACTGTCCATATAGGTGATGGCCTCAACCTCTAATGCCGTCCTTGCTCCTTCTCGGGCCCACCGCCTCCTCCTCATGCAGTTACTGCTGCCGCCTGCCCAGTAACCAGCTCTAGATGCCAGTTACCAATGCTGTCCACGATCCATCTCAGGGCCCACCCCCTCCTCCTCCTGCTTTTGCCCCCTGTCAGTACTCCATTCATAAATATGGCATTACAGCCATCTAGGTGGCATTGATGATGCACTACACCCAGCTCTAGATGCCAGTTACCAATGCTGTCCACGATCCATCTCAGGGCCCACCCCCTCCTCCTCCTGCTTTTGCCCCCTGTCAGTACTCCATTCATAAATATGGCATTACAGCCATCTAGGTGGCATTGATGATGCACTACACCCAGCTCTAGATGCCAGTTACCAATGCAGTCCCCGCCTCAGTGCCCACCGCCTCCTCCTCCTGCTGCTGCCACTTGTCACTTGTAACTTATAACAGAGCTGTGTAGCTAGCTAATTTTTTGACTGAAAGACCCCCCTCAGAGACCTCTGCATGTACTCTGAAGCCTGGTGGCTAATTTTTGGACCAGAGAAACCCCCTCGTGCCCCTCTCTGCCTCTACTCGGAGACCGTAAAAAATCCGGCAAGTTTCCTTGACTGCCCCATAAAATGGCCGTGCCAGCAACAAAAAAAGACTTCCTTATTTTCTTTTTTTACTTGTACAGTGTTGTGCAGAGCTGGGGGAGTCTTGACATGTCTTTTTAAATGTATTTATAGGCTGTAGAAGCTCTACACAGTCCAGAAAAACAACCCAAATTTTTCCCCCATTGACTTTAAAGGAGTTCGAATTCGACGTTCGATCACCCGAATAATTATGCATTATTCGACCGAATAGCGGTCGAATCGAATAGTGAGCTATTCGACCAATACTACTAGTTACACCTTAACAGATGCAGAGAGATCATTATTGAGATTGGGGCTAAACTTCTGTCCCTAGAACAAAATTGACCAGTTCTCCTTGGTGAAAGATGTACATTTATTTGCAAGAAATGTGTACTTTAAATCAATTTTTGATAAGTCTAAAGTTGAACAGGAAGAAAAAAGGTGTTTACAACTAGATGAGTTTGCATCCTTTAATATGCAGGACTTTCGGGTGCTAAAAGATCTGATACAATTGTTAAATGAAAATGAAATAGATCCCCTGGCTGATGAAGCTGAGGAATCGAATGACTTGAATGTAGAACAACCGTTGTCATTGGAAGTTGTTCCAAATGTCAAAAAACATTCTCAGAAGTTTCCAAATTTTACTGCTCATCCACACATCTCGGCCTTTGTGAAACAAGTAACACAGGAGAGTGAATATTTAAAACCTAAGAAACAATATGCTAGCAATCTCTCCAAGAAAAAGTGGGAAGCTTTAAATCATTACAGAGAAATAGATCTATAACTATTAGACCTTCTGATAACGGAGGCAATATTGTGATTCTTGACAATGATCGGTATAAGATAATGGGCCTGATTTAACAAGCGAGTACGCGAAAGCTCGACAGGTGTATTTACGCAAGCCGGAGTCGGAGCCGAGTGCTAGTATACTCCCCTTCACTTGCCAGACGGATTTCGACTTTGATAAATGAGCAATAGGGGTCGAGAATACGCCAATTAAGGCAATTAGTTTGCAGCTGTGCGATTAAGGAGGATCTGTTAAGCTGTCAATGGTGAGATCATAGCAATTAATTAGCGCGCACCTACTCCCTGTTCTGTGCGCCTCTACAGTCCATTACAAGTCAATTAATTCAAGTTACATTACAGATAAATTAATTAATCAATTGATTAATTAAATAAGGTCTTTAGTGCTTGATTTTTTTGGTAAATGCTACATATGTTACATTATAGTCATTCCCAAAATTTGTATTTTAATGGATATGAATGGATTTGTTGCAGTTGTTGTTTTAATACTTTTTAGTTTGGTTGCAACACTGCTAACTAATGTATATCATGCTGTAAATAAACTAATTAGCACTTTATAATATGTCATCACACAATAGTATGAATGTAAAAAAAAAAGAAGCGATCAACCATTTTTGATTTGATTTAAATTTTATTCTAGTTTGGCTTTAGATAAATCCAATATTTTAGCTTTCAATATTTTTATTGAAGTATATAAATACAGAAACAAGAACATAAACATAGAATAAAAGAAAAAGACCGAAGTATAATAACAAGGGACAATTTATTATGAGTGTACAAAATTGAACATTGAGTAAGAAATCAACCAATGCGTGGACCACCAAATTGTTATTATCAAGGCAAATCTAAGCATCAGTAAAGAACAAAGTCGTACACAATTAATTATAGACATGAGTTTGAGTCAAGCCTGTGTCCCCGTTATGTAACAAAAACAGGGACAAACATAAAACGAATAAACTACCAGGAAGGGGAGGAGGGAGAGGAAGTCGAGCATACTATTAAAACCAGTATGTTATATCCTATGTCGTTAGCTAGAACTATGCCTTACAAATTATTAAATATAATCCAAGGTTCCCATATATCTTCAAATTTATCCAACGAGTTCTTTAGGGTATGTGTCAATCTATCATTGACCATAATCCAGTTCAGTTTAGTGCGTATAGGGTCCAAAGATATCGTGGGTGATTTCCATGCTTTAGCTAGGGAGATTCTACCTGCCAGTGATATCAATTTGATCAACTTTTTAGAGGGACCGGGAAGGGACATGTCAAGACTTCCAAACAGAGCTGCTTCGACAGTGCTACCAATCGATTGATGGAAAATGCCGGATATCAAGTCAAAAACCTCATCCCAAAACCTCCTGGCTATAGGACATGACCACCATATATGCAGCATAGAACCTCTAGAGTCGCAACCCCGAAAACAAAAAGGGGAAGTTGAGGGGAACTTTTTCGCTAGCCTGTCTGGTGTAAGATACCACCTAAGAGCTACCTTATAGTTGGCTTCTATGATAGCTGAGTTCAGGGAAATCCTGGAAAGGGAATCCATCCTATCCCACCATTCTTCCAAGTCCCAGGAACTACCCAAATCAGATTCCCAGTCCTTCATATATTGCAATTTATCGGTGGGGGCCACCAAGGCCAAATAAACCACCGATATTTGCCCTTTGGTGGGATCCAATATTTTAATAAAGGATTGTTGGCAAAGATGTTAGAATAGGAAGGAAGGAACATTTAGTGATTTCACTTGTGTGTGTGTATGTCTAAATAAATTTAAGTGTATATAAATATAATATATAATAAATTCATATACATTTTAATTTTTACTATAAACTGCACTGGTTTATGGGGGGGGGGGGGTGAAAATTTAACCTCACTTTACCTTGCTGAGAAGAGTGGAGTGCCTACTAGGATGGTGGTAAGAAGGGAGGAGGAGGAGATGTTATGTAATTCACAGAGAGTTATAGCGCGGGTTGTTCACTGAATGGTAGCAACTGGCGTACTGACGCTCGTGGGCAGTCATGGCTTTGTTTCGAGAAAGGTAAATAATAGTGCACAGTGTTATGACTCATTTTGACCCAAGTTCTAGCAAAAAGGTTGTATACCAAGCAAAGGTTGTATACCAAGCAAAATTTTTCATGTCCAAACAGGACTTATTCCAAAGCAGACTTACTAATATATATATTGCCTTCAATGTCCCTCAACTTTTCTTTTTCTATTATTTGTTCATTTCAGGATGTGGCAGGTGTAATTTTGTTGAATTAAATGTGGGAGTCTCCAGGTTTGTTTCTTAAAAGCCCGGTGTTACACTTATGCACAGCTAGTGGAGTGATTGGGCTAATAATACATAAAACCATTTGAGCCAGGAGTTTGCACATGTTAATTTGTTTTAATATTTAAAGTTAACTTTAAGCTGCAAAAGGATCATTTTCAAGTGAAATGAAAGTAAAAAAAAAAAAAAAAAAGAATTATATTGTGCCATATATGTTGATGCTCTTATGCAAGGTAAACAATATATATTTTTAATATAAAGTATACTCAGTATATATGTAAATAAATATATGTTTAGCATTTTTATTGTTGGTAGATCATTTTGACTTGATGATTTTAAAAGTAGCTGGCAAGCCAAAAAAGTGTGGGCACTCCTGTACTAAGGGGTTCAGCTGTGTATTCTATGCAAAATGTATTGTTGAATGATGTTACAATCACATTTACTTTGAAGAGGACATATCTATCATACCCAAGTATATTACTTTTAAGGTTACATAATAGTCTGGAAGAGATGACCAGAGAGGAATGCAGGAATGGTGTCAACTCTTCCAAGCTTCAAAACAGGTTGGTGTAGGATAAGACCATGTGAGATATTTTACTGTTCAAACAACCATTGTGTAAAAACTATTTTTTTGGGGTGTTTTTGTTTTGTAAAGTAGAACCAAGGATGTGAAAGAAAGCCAGCGGGGGTGTTTTTAACCACCTGGCCGGCAAACCCAACCTTGGTTCAGGTCTATCGATTTTGCAAAAATCGATAAACCCAAACTTTTCTCACTCTCTAAATCCCCTCACTTACCTAGTCCCGCTGCGATGATCCAGCGTCGATCGAAAAAAAAAATACTCACCTTCTCCCCGCTGCTTCTCCGGACACGTCTTCTGTCTTCTTTCTTCATCCGGCGAGTGCAGTGACGATCTCCGGGATTTCCCGGTGACGTCGCTGCATGCGTCGGTGTGGGCGGGAGGCGGGGCAGGAAATTCAAAATTTTGTATTGAGTTCCTTTGCATTGAACTCAATACAAAAAAGCTGTATTGAGTCCAATACAAATAAATCCTTAAATAATATATATATAATTGTATTATATATATATATATATTATATAGGCTACTGTACATTACATTATACACTATTTTTTTTTTTGTAAACTTTTTTTTAAGATTTTTTTTTTAAAGATTTTTTTTATGTTTTATAAAAAAAATGTATTATTAAATTTATAAAATTTTGGACATATTTCGGTGAGTTATGCAGTAATTCGGTGAATTATAAGTAATTATTGAGTAATTCGGTGAATTATAGCCTACAATCTAAAATAAATTTCCATGCAAAAAATTTAACAC
>NC_092870.1:9217468-9218648 GCF_032062135.1 Pyxicephalus adspersus | reverse complement strand
ATGATATCTACTAGACCCTTGTTCGGACATATTTCTGTAAGTTACAGGTCTACAATTTAAAAAAAAAAACATTTCATGAAAAACAGTGTACCGCTTTTGGTACAGAAATCTAGACATCAGTGTAACGCCCAGGTGGTAAATGTGTGACTTTGTGTTTTGTTTTTGTTTGAAACCAATAAACAAAAGAAAAAGACAACAAAATCTTGCATTGATTTTTTTTTCTGTCCCCCAACTGATTTTTTTAGAACAAAATAAATATATAAATATGAATATACAAACTTTAATTTTTTGGTGGGGGTTTTAAAACCTGTAGCACCTGGGCATACTCCGTGGAGGGGCCATCCTCAGCTGACGCTCCATGGCAGACATCCTCCTGTGAAGCCAATACAGGCTATCACGTCTACTTCCTGGTGGGTGAAGAAAAAACAAAGAATATGTTAACCAAAAGAGTTTGTGAAAAACATTTAAGAAAAGTACTGTCCTTGTAAAAACCAAACCAATTGAACTAGAAACTTACCAGGAGGATGTCTGCCATGTCGCCAGGGTGGGGATGGAACCTCCTCAGGGCTGGCTGCCTCCATCGATCTGGAACTGGCTGTGTATGTGGAAGGAGACAGCAAAAATTTAGAGAGCTAAGTACTGAGCGAATGTAATAGTATAATATACAGCTAATTCTTAAATTGCACAGTGCTAAAGAATGCAAGTTATAACTCATTAAGTTATGGCTGTTTTTCTGTTTACACCGAGTAAAACAAGAAAGAAAGCTGATTCCTGGGGCCAAGCTAGTTATGACAATTGAATTAAGTGATGCAGTTTGTTGTCAATGAAGGTTGTGGGTTTTCACAAGGGACAAACTAATCCCTTGGCTAGTGGCTAGTTATACACTCATTATGATACTTATTGGAGCTAGGCCTAACAAACTATATCCTAGTTTATATTCATGGCCCTAAAGGAATGTTCAAAATATATAAAATATAGAAATACTTACATTAAGATGAGGAACTTGTGTCCTCTGGAGGAGGGGGTGGCAAAGCCGCTCCAATAGCTGTAGATGAAAAATAAACTATGTGTAAGGAACTTACCCGCCCTGCGAGCCCGCGGTGTCCCTGGGGTTCCCAGCCACAGAGGGGGACGCCACAGTAG
Source organism: Pyxicephalus adspersus (assembly GCF_032062135.1). Lineage (NCBI taxonomy): Eukaryota > Metazoa > Chordata > Amphibia > Anura > Pyxicephalidae > Pyxicephalus > Pyxicephalus adspersus. The sequence goes on along the minus strand of NC_092870.1, from coordinate 9,217,505 downwards.
CAGGCAGCATGGCCGAGGCTGCTGCCCTGCTCGCAGC
>NC_092870.1:9212313-9217118 GCF_032062135.1 Pyxicephalus adspersus | reverse complement strand
AGTGTGCTTGGGTGTGTCTTTGTGTGTTTAAAAGTTTGTCTGCTTATCATTACCTTAGTGACCTGGTCTGAAACTCACCTTGCTTGAACTCTGCCTGCCCTGACCTCGGATTGTTCTTGACCTGCATTTGCCTTATCCCTCTGTACTTCGCTTTATTGGACTTAACCCTTGCTGTGCTGGATGATTTCAAATAAAGCCTGATTCAAGGATATCTGGAGCTGGCTGTGGTTTGTGTGCCCAGGCGCCTTACACTATGGCCCTGATTTACCAAGCAAATACGTATTTACACGCCATTATACGAGGGGTTTTTCCGTGGGCCATAGCCGAGTGCTAGTACACTCGCCTTTACTTGCGAGACGGATTCCTGCCTTGATAAATGAGCAATAGGGGTCGCGAATCCGCCAAATAAGGCAATTAGTTTGCAGCTGTGCGATTAAGGAGGATCTGTTAAGCTCTGTGAATGGTGAGATCATAGCAATTAATTAGCGCACACCTGCTCCCTGTTCTGTGCGCATCTACAGTCCATTACAGGTCAATTAGAATCTTTAATGCTTCATCTTCTTTTGGGTAAGTGCTACATTTTTATGTTACATTGTACTCATTCAAAAAATTAATTATATTATTGTTACATTTGTTGCACTGTTTTCATACTTTTTGGTTTGCTTTGCAACACTGCAAACTAATTTATATCAAGCTGTATATATACTAGTTAACACTTCATAATATGTATGTCATCACACAATAGTATGAATTGTAAAAAATTGTCACCAAGAATTTGTGATCCAATTAAAATATCATTGTAGTTTGGCTTGATAGAAATCAAATACTTGAAAAAAGATTGTTGCCAAAGATGTATCAAAAAACATTTAATGATTTCACTTGTGTGTGTATGTCAAAATACATTTAAATGCATATAAATACATATGCATTTTCATTATTACTATTTAACTGGACTGGTGTGTGTGTGTTGTTAGTTTCATCTTTTGCTGCAATGTTTTTGTGCCGGGTTTGTAATGACAGTTTCTGTTGTTTAGCATTTCTTTAGCAATGTTTTGTCATTTTTTTAAACTAATATTCAGTACAAATGTCTGCATGGTTTCCACTCCAAACTTCTACTTGAACCTCCTGTTTGCCTTTGTCCCATTTTCAAAGTCACATTGTCACATATTGGTATTTGAATGTATTATGTATATATTTATTACTCTGACATTTGCACTCATATTGATTTGCTGCCACACAACTCCTCTGTTCATTTGTGGTAGTTAGAGATGAGCGAATCGAAGCTGATGAAGTGGAATTCGATCCGAATTTAGGGAAAAATTTGATTCGCAACAAATGCGAATTTTCTTGCGATCCGTGGTAATAAATCACAATTTTTCCTAAAATGGCGGCTACACGTGTGAGGACATGGGGCAAGGAGCTCTGGGAAGGCGGAATGACCCATAATGCCATGCATGCAGCCAATCAGCAGCCAGCCGGCCCTGTGATGTCACAGCCCTATACATAGCCTCAGCCATCTTGGATTAAGACATTTTACAGCGTTCTGAGCGCAGGGAGAGACGTGTGCAGGTGCTGGGAGAGTGATAGCAAAAACTTCATTGTGAGAAAAAAAACTGAAAAAACGATTTATAAGTGCAGGGAAAGGATAGGGAGGAATCATTTCACAGCATCTTAGTGCAGGGAGAGACCTCAGAAGGCACGCACTTCACTGTTGCAGTTATTTGTGGTGAAAGCGTTTAGTGGCCTATTTGAGTACAAAAAGAAAAATATATACGCAGTTCACTTTTGCAGTTATTTGTGGTAAAAGCGTTTAGTGGCCTATTTCTGTACAAAAAGAAAAATATATTAGTCGCTTTTAGGGGTGTTTTAATTTTCTTTTAATTTATTTAATTTAGCTAAAAGTATGTCAGACAGAGAAGTGCCAGGCCATGCACAGAGAAGTGTCAGAGGCCTAAATGTTTCTGGCGCAGGCAGAGGTCGCAGCAGAGTAAGGGGGCGTGTCAGCAGGAGTTGCAGTGAGAGTCCTGAGTTCCCAGTGTCATCTAGCAGTCGTGTCTTGACCAACAACCCAGCGGTTCTTGATTGGTTAACTCGGTCATCCACCTTATCCCAAGTGACATCAGACACCCCCAGCCAACAGTCAGTGGGTTCGTCAGACACAACCCTTAGTTGGCATGGCCCGGGAGCAGGCCCTGTGCCCTCACCTGTCCTCATCCCGCCTCTGTCCTTTCCTGTTCCCTCAGCCACAGAAGTATTGTATGCTGTGGGCTCAGCTCCACTATACAGCGTGGACGAGCTAGTAGAGGACAGTCAGCAGCTACTGCCTAGCCAAAATCTGGAGGAGACATCCGCCGCTTCCTCCGCTAGGCGGGCAAGTAGTGATCAGGAGAGTGGCATGGGAGGTGGTGTTGCGAGCGGTCAGGCTCCTGACCCAGAGACTGTTGAGGAGGACATCAGTGACGTGCAGACACTACTCGATGATGATGAAGCCGATCGCACTTGGGAGCCGAGTGAAGAAGGGGCTTCATCATCATCAGGAGAAGAGGGTGGCAGCTTGCCTGTGAGGCAGCGGCTAAGCCAGCAAGGTGATAGCATGGCTGTGAGTCAGCAGGGTGGCAGTAGTGGGAGGTCAGGAGCCAAACGTGCCCGGGGTAGACCACCTGCTTCGCAGCAGCCTACCTGCCTGGGAAGTAGTGGTGCAGGGGTTCACAGAGGCAGCGGCAGTAGCAGTCAGTCAGTGCGGAGTGTTGGGGGGAAAATCCCCTACTCGGAGGTGTGGCAGTTTTTTGTTAAGGCGCCGGAGGAGGTTAACATGGCCATCTGTAAAATGTGGGCAGAAGGTGAAGTGTGGCCAGGGTGCCAATGTTGGCAATACGGCCCTGCGTCAACATATGCAGCGTCACCATAAAGTGGCCTGGGAGAACCGTGGCTCCGATGTGGTGGTCCAGCCTGCCGCAGCAACCGCTGCATCACCCAGTGGCACGCACCGGGTTTCAGGCAGTCAAGGCTCCATTGCCAAGAGACAACAGTATGCGTGCACTCATCCAACGGCGCAGAAGCTGAATGTGCTCCTGTCCAAATTGCTGGTGCTGCAGTCCCTCCCTTTCCAAGTGGTGGACTCTGCACCTTTCAGAGAACTGATGGCTTGTGCCGAACCGAGGTGAAGAGTCCCAAGCCATCATTTCTCTGCGAAAAAGGCATTACCAGCCCTGCAGAAATATGTAGAAACGAAGGTGGGCCAGTCCTTGAGCCTGTTGGTGTCTGCCAAAGTGCACGGCAGCGCCGACGTGTGGAGCTGTAATAAGGTCAGGGACAATACATATCCTTTCCGGCCCTCTGGGTGAATGTGGTTCCTGCACAGCCACACCAGCAACTTGGCCAGGTGACACCGCTTCCGCCTCCACGTTCTTACGCTGCACGCCTCTTCCGCCTCCACGTTCTTACGCTGCACGCTGGTCCTGCGACAACTTCCGCATCCTCCACCGTGTCCTCAGCCTCCACTGCAGGGACAATTCACAGTTCCCCTCCAGCATACCACATGTGCAGGCCACATGTGAGTCACACAGGGGAGGAACTGCTCCGTGTGATTCATCAAGAAATCGAATCCTGGCTTTCTCCGCGACAACTCAAAATCAGAACCATGGTGACCGACAATGGGAAAAACATGGTGTCGGTGCTGTGTCAAGGAAGGTTGAGCCATGCACCCTGCATGGCACACGTGTTCAATCAGGTTGTCAAGCGGTTCCTGAAGTCTTCCACCCATCTGCAAGACATCGTAAAAATAGCCAGGAAACTTTGCATGCACTTCAGCCACTCGTACACCGCAAAGCACACCCTCCTTGAGCTGCAGCGGCACAATGGCATCCCCCAACATAAATTGATATGCGACAATTCCACCCGTTGGAATTCCACCCTCCATATGTTAGACCGACTATACGAACAGAGAAAGGCCATCAACGAACTTGATGATCCAAGCGGATAGGAGTACTCCCATGTGTAACTTCGATGTCAGCCAGTGGCAGCTCATACGTGACACCTGCCGCTTGCTCAGGCCCTTTGAGGAGGCCATGTTATTTGTCAGTCGCCAGGACTACGGGATGAACAACGTCATTCCACTGCTTCATGTCATGGAACAGATGCTGGTAAATCTGGCTGGTCAGGGGACTGGGGACGTGGCGCCTAGATCTCACGGCCACATGAGCCCTTTGGGGGCTGAACTGGAGGAGGAAGAGGACATTGGAGCACAGGCAATGTATAGCGAAATGGGTGGTTTTTCTACTCAGGTGACAGGAGAGGAGGAGCTGGAGCAGCCAGAGGAGAAAGAGGGAGATGAGGAAGACGAGGCAGAGGACCCAGACACACCGTGGCAGTATGCTGTGGAGATGGAGGCAGAGAGTCCCTCCGAGTCACTTGCACAATTGGCCCGCTGCATGCTCACTTGTTTGCGTAGTGACAGCCGAATTGTCACCATTCGGCAGAGGGATGACTTCTGGCTCTCCACCTTGTTGTACCCTCGCTACCAGTCCAAAATGGGGGCCTTTTTTACACTCACTGAGAGGGAGGACAAACTGAACTACTACAGAGACATCCTATGTAGTCAGTTGGCCGCTGCCTATCTGCGCCATTGTCCATCCTCTTGCAGGTCTGACCGGGGGGGCCCTCTGCACTCACGTTCCACTGCCATGGCTGCTGGGGAGGGGTGTGGTGGCAGGAGCAGTACCAGCTCCATCAGCAGCAGCCTGAGTCTAGAGTCACTGATGGGCAGCTTTCTTCACCCGCATAGTAAAGAAACTACTCACCAGCAG
>NC_092870.1:9187619-9211621 GCF_032062135.1 Pyxicephalus adspersus | reverse complement strand
CTTGATGCTGCTGCTGCCGGCACCTCCAGACTCTGTCATTGTGCCACTCTGTGGCCTCCTGATGCCGTTGCCACCTCCATACTATGTCATTTTGCCACTCTCTGGCCTCCTGATGCTGCCGCCACCTCCATACTATGTCATTGTGCCACTCTCTGGCCTCCTGATGCTGTCGCCAACTCCACACTCGGTCATTGTGCCACTCTGTGGCCTCCTGATTCTGCTGTCAACTCCACACGCTGTCATTGTGCCACTCTGTAGCCTCCTGATGCTGTTGTCAACTCCACACTTTGTCATTGTGCCACTCTGTGGTCTCCTGATGCTACCGCCACTTCCAGACTCTGTCATTCTGCCACTCTGTGGTCTCCTGATGCTGTCGCCACCTCCACACTCTGTCATTGTGCCACTCTGTGGCCTCCTGATGCTGTCGCCACCTCCACACTCTGTCATTGTGCCACTCTGTGGCCTACTCATGCTGCTGCCACTTTCACACTCTGTCATTGTGCCACCCTGAGGCTTACTGATTCTGCTGCCGCCTCCACACTCTGTCATTGTGCCACTCTGTGGCCTCTGCCTGATGCTGCTGCTGCCGCCACCTCCACAATCTGTCATTGTGCCACTATGTAGCCTCCTGATGCTGTTGCCAACTCCAGATTCTGTCATTGTGCCACTCTGTGGCCTCCTCCTGATGCTGCTGCCACCTCCACACTGTCATTGTGCATTCTGTGGCCTCCTGATGCTGTCACCACCTCCAGACTCTGTCATTGGGCCACTCTGTGGTCTCCTCATGCTGCTTCCACCTCACCACTATGTCATTGGGCCACTCTGTGGACTTCTCAAGCTGTTCTCTCACCCTCCCCACTTCATGACTGGGACACTATTTTGCTTTTTTGGACTGGATGACATCACTATTTATTTGACCCTTCTTCTGATCTGTCAGAAGGAAGGAAAAAAGAGACGTACAACGGATCCTGTCTGTGTAGCAGCTTTAAGGCCTGTTTTGGATCCACTCCTGTTTTTTTTGGCATTAGCAATACTGATGGATTATTGAGCAAATGCTGACTGAGTGAAGGCATATGCTCCACAGACAGGATCCGTTTTTTGTGGGTTATTGTTCTGACGGATCAGAGGAAGGGCAAAATAATCAGTGACATCAACACAAACTGACTGCTGACACCCTCTCCACTCTGTCGTGGGGGCTCTACTTGTATAAGCGGTTAATAGAACAGGTTCTGTAGACATCTATGTGGAATCAGCTGACAAGAGTGTAAAAGGAGTGCGCTTTTTCTTGACGCTAACATGGACCTGTAAGGCTGAGTTCATACTTGAGTTATTTGGTCAGTTTTGGCCCCATGACTGCCCAAATAAGTGAAGTGTGCAGTGATTCTAATAGCGACGCCTGTCATCTGCATGTCATACTGACTCACAGCATTATTTCACTACCACAGCAGACTCCCTATGCGTGTTACTGCAAAGCACAGTGTTCTACACCACTATCAAGGCTCTCTCAAGGCTGGAAAAAGACGTTTTTTAACGCGATTCGACGCAAATAAATTCAGGTCTAAGCGAATCTTTTCGAAAAATTCAGCGAACCAGCCAATGAGAAATTCGCTCATCTCTAGTGGTAGTGTTATAGGTTTGTTGTCATTGTCCTGTGCTGCCTGATCTTAGCCGTATTTTATACAAACACACTTCCACTTGCTGTCCAAACTGTTTTCAATTAGTTGTCTAGCTGAGTTGCATACTCATTCTAACACACCTGATGGTGATGGAAGGAGGTCCAGGTTGCCAAGCACAGCATCAAACCACAATGACTGCCAAGCTCAAAAGCAGGGTCAAGCACTCTTACATACCAGATAGTATGCTTTATTTATGTGTTTACATGATTCTAATTGTATTAGTCATTTTGTATAGAAAAATGCCAGGGACAATTTAACGTAGTGCCAAACATATTTTATTGCTTTCTGCCAACAAACTCATTTTTTTTTTGCTCCTCAAACCAATGACCAGAATGTCAAAAGGCGTTTATAGCTGTCCCGCCAGGTCATCCATGACCTGTACATCTTTGGAAGGTAAAATTGCAGCAAAAACCAAGAGAAGCTAGGCTGTGCCAAGAATTATGAAGCTCCTGGACTCTCTATATATTTTAGGAAGGGAGTCCTTTCAAAGCACGTCACCCTTAATTTGTGCACTGAGCCAGTCTACAGTTTCCTGGGTGTTTATGAAGGTTTCAATGCCATTTTAGACCTTGGCCCACTATATATTCACTTCCTCACATTAGCTTGGGAGTAGAGGAACATAAAGGTGGATTTCTCCTTACACCGGAATCAATATCATCCACGAATGTACAGTAATCTGCCATGTGACATTCCAGAGGCTTGGCAGCACAGCAGAGGGATGTTATCGCCCTGTAAAGAAATAGATTACATTATTAGGATGTGTTAAGCAGCATGGTTAATCATGCTTTAGTGGTAACTACATGCTGCTGGATTGTATTTTTCATTCTTTTCTGGCTGCATAAGCAATGCTTGCCCAAATCTGCACTATATTGCACTCTGCCCTAGTTTGGCAATGTGTTTTTGTAAAGTGTCACATAAAGGTCCAGCTCTTACACAAATATGTCTGCTATTTCATTTCCCAAACGATTAAACTGTGCTTGCTATGACTTAAACTCCTAGGTTGGGTTGTAACCCAAACATGATGTGCTGAAATATGTAATGCATGCATGCATTGTAAACATATGTAAATACTCACACGCAAAGACATTAGCAATAAGTTCATCCCTGATTTGACAACCGTCTGCTGTGCTTTGGGAGCCAGAGGCAGGATGTTGGTGCACCTCTGGCTCGAGTTCCTCTGGAATGTCCCAGGAATCCCCATGGTGCAGGCACAGGTTGTGCAGGACGCAGCATGCCATGATGACTTGGGCAGCTTTCCATGGTGCGTACAGGAGCTCACCACCAGGCCGCGCCAAGCACAGAAACCATGCTTTTAGCAGCCCGATCGTGTGCTCCACACACAAGCTGCTTATATCCTTTGTCAGCTATAAAATGACAAACATAATAAGTGTTAGTTCTTGGTATAGTAAGTGTTCTGTGAATGCAGTGTAACACTAGAGTTTTTTTACAAAGGTTGTTAAGGGTTGTGCTCTTCGGTCACTTTATTGCTTTTTGGTTGTTAGGAGACATTGTTACTACTGACTACCACACTGAAGTACTGTGAGCTGTGAAAATAGTAATTATACTAGGGCTTCTGGGAATATCTGAAAGTTAGTTCTTCCCCCATGCTCACAATATTGTAAAATCTTTATAAACTATTTGCTAAATTAGATGGTAGCACAAAATATGACATATATACAATATAGGTTATAGCCTTGCATTCTGACAATGCAAAGGGACATAGCAACATAATAGGTGTCTTTATGATTTTACTACTGTTAGTTGTATTACAGTAACGGCATTTCTCCAGAGATTAATTTCTGGTAAAGGGCTGTCTGACACAGGATATAGGCATCATGGCATGATCCTGGGAAACCTGTGCGTGCACTCATGATTTTCCTGTTGGCATCACAGACTATTTGTACATTCAGCGAATGATATCGTTTCCGGTTGCGAAAGCCGTTTTCCTGCAATTTAGGGGCCTGAATTGCCATATGGGTGCCTTCGATGGCCCCCAAAACATTAGGAAATCCCGCTCGCCTCAAGAAATCCACCTTTACCTTCCTCCACTCCTGAGCTGTTTGAGGGAAGTGAATATGTAGTGGGACAAGGTCCACAATGGCATTTATGACCTTCATAAAAACTCTGGAAACTGTAGGCTGGCTTAGTCCACAAATTAAGGCCGAGGAGGTTTGAAAGGAACCCCTTCCTAAAATATACAGGGTGGCCAAGAGCCTGGTCATTCCTGGCACTGCCTGGCTTCTCTTGGTTTTTGGAGCAATTTTATCTTTCAGCAAGCTGTACAGGTCATGGATGACCTAGCGGGACAGGTGTAAACGCCTTTTGACATCCTGCTCACGTATATTATTCAGGTGGCTACGCTCCAAGAAAACGCTTGGCTCCCGGAACTGTCGCGAAGTTGAAGGCTGCTCCTCGGGTTGTTGTTGCTGCTCCTCCTCTGCAGTAACCAGAAGAGTTGTGCTTGATGCCACAACAGCAGTGGAGAAGAGCAACTCTACTTCAATATCATGCTCAATGACAACAACAAACACAATCCTCGCCCCGGCACACATTTGAGTGCGCATAAATGTGAGCACGTACTGCGCATAACGTGCACACATGCCGCACATGAACCGCGCAAAAACTTGCCCACATACTGTATCCCTATAAATTTTCACAGAGCTTCTTAGCCATTCTGCATGCAAACCAAAAATTTACAAACCAAAAAAGAACCACACAAACCAGAAGGCTGCTACAGGAAAAACTAAAAGTAAGAATACACCATTTACTTTATTCCTCCAAAAAAAACTTTTGATGTGTTGTACCATAACTCTTTTATTTTTTTCCTTCTAATAGCATGGAGCCAAGGAGAATGGCCACCACCGCCGCTGTCGCTGCTGCTGCTGCCACCAGAGTAGCTAAAGCAAGGTGGGAACAGCAGCTGCTTAATCAGACACTATCAGGAGGACAACAAGTACCAGATCAGCAGTGAAAAAAAAGCAAAAAAGATCCCCCGGTTTCTTGGGAAATTGCTTATGAAAGTCCTTCACCAGCAGAGTGGCATGAAGGTCAGTGTGAGATACCCAAGAATGCTCCTCCGGACCATAGCCTCTCCAATGAACCAAATATTGTAATTTGCCCCGAACCAATCTGGGGTCAATGATGGACTCGACTTCAAATTCTTCTTCAGAGCCCACCTGGACAGGAGCAGGAGGAGGGGATTTGCGGGAATAGCGGTTGAGGATCGATCTACTACAACCCAAATCACGGTACAGCCATTCAATAAGGGTAGGTCAGTGATGAAGTCCATGAAGATATGAGTCCAAGGGCATTTGGGCACTGGTAGAGGAAGGAGGGGACCAGAAGGTAATCTTTTAGGGACTTTACTTTCTGCACACTTGGAACAGGAAGCAATAAAATCTTTTATATCTTGCTTTAGGGTTGGCCACCAATACTGTTGTGAGATTAACTCAAAGGTCTTTCATAGCCCTTGGTGGCCAGCAACCTTGGAATTGTGCCCCCATGTCAGAATACGGGAACGGAGGGACTTCCTTACAAATTGGTTCCCAGGAATGTCCTTCAAACGTACTGGAGCCGCCAGGAGAATTCTGGAAGGATCTTGTCACGGGATAAAGGGGGAGGAGAGGAACACCAGAATGAAAACCGGAAGATAATGACAAGAAACTAGACCTTCAAACTAGGGAGAGGGAAATGGTCACCACCTACAGAAACCCTAATCTAGCCCTGACTCCTGTCAGTTTGAATAGACCCTGAAGGTGGGAGGATTTAAACACCGGAACCTAGACCCTAGTAGCCCTAAAATGCCCTAGGAATAGTGACAGGGTATGAGACTACTGGTTTCTTCCCAGATGAACGAACCAGCGTCTCCCTGAGGCCTAGTAACAACAAGCAAAGGGTAACAACCAAAATACATAGAGAAGTAAACTTATCTTCAATAGAAAATGGATGAGCAGGAACTCAGGAGAGAACCACACACCAGCTCTTCCACCTCCAAGGAATGAATATCAACTGCATGGCCTGCAGTGTAAGGCCAGGCTAAATAGAGGAATAGAAATGATAACAAGCTGCAGCTGAGACCAGAGGTGTGGTCATTACCAACAACAACACTGAAACAAATGAAAGCAAAGAGACTGTCAGATAACCTCATGTGCAGCTAATCTCTCAGATTTTCAAACCTCAGTCACGGGAGGGACCGTGACAGATCTGTAATGTGCGCAGGGTATCAGTTTTAGTGTTCTTAGATCCAAGGTGGAAGGTAAGTGTAAAATCGAACCTAGAAAAGAATAAGGCCCAGCGAGCTTGCCGTTGATTAAGTCTTTGGGCTGTCTGGAGGTACAAGAGGTTCTTGTGATCAGTATAAATAGTAATCGGAAAGAGTGCTCCCTCTAAAAGGTGACGCCATTCTCCCAATGCCAGCTTCACAGCCATGAGTTCTCGATCCCTGACAGTGTAATTCCTTTCTGTGGGCGCAAACTTTCTCGAGAAGAAACCACATGAACGTAATTTGCCCGAGGACCCCTGTTGGGAGAGAACAGCTCCTACCCCCACAGCAGAAGCATCATCCTCCAGAAAAAAGGGCTTTATAGGGCCGTGATGCAACAGTGAAGGCCTACTTCAAGACCTCGAAGGCCTGGAGAGCTTCCTTAGGCCACACCTTGCAGTTAAACCCCTTCTTAGTGAGGGTCGTGATAGGAGCCAAAATGGAGGAGTAACCCTTAATGAACTGTCTGTAGTAATTGGCGAAGCCAAGGAACCTTTGAATTGCCTTGAGACCTTGAGGTAATGGTCCCTTCAGAACAGCTGAAACTTTCTTGGGATCCATACGTAACCCCTGATTGGAGACTATGTAACCTAGGAAAGGCACTTCAGGGAGTTCAAAGAGACATTTCTCCAGTTTGGCATACAGGCGGTGCTCTCTGAGACATTGAAGACGAAAGGATGGTCAAAGTAGACGACCACACAGGTGTAAAGCAGATCGCGAAAGATGTCATTCACAAAGTTTTGAAATACTGCGTGGGCATTACAGAGCCCGAAGGGCATGACAAGATACTCATAACGTCCATCACGAGTATTGAACGCAGTCTTCCACTCATCCCCTTCCTTAATTCGGATAAGGTTATAGGCCCCGCGCAGATCCAACTTAGAGAACGCGGTGGCACCTTGAATACGGTCGAACAGCTCTGAGATGAGGGGTAATGGATATCGGTTCTTGACAGTTATTTTATTCAAACCCCTGTAATCAATACAGGGACGCAGGGACCCATCTTTCTTCCCCCAAAAAAATCATGCGCCCGCAGGTGAAGTGGATTCGCGAATGAACCCTCTTTCAAGGTTTTCCTTAATATATGCTGTCATGGCCTGGGTTTCGGGTCTGGAAAGGGGATAAACTCGTCCACGGGGAGGCATAGTACCAGGTAAGAGATCAATGGGGCAGTCATAAGGACAATGGCAGGCTCTCTGCCTTTTGTTTGGATAGGAGTCAGGAAGACCAGGCAACGGTGCAATCTCAGTCAGGCAGACAGTCCATGCGGATGCAATGCAGTTGTGTAGGCAGTTAGAACTCCAGGACAGAATGTCTCCAGAAACCCAGTCTATCACTGGAGAGTGCTGGCGAAGCCAGGGCATACCCAAAAGGAGTTAGTTCACTAGCTGGGTTATTACTAGGAACTCCAGAGTTTCAAAATGGAGCACCCACACCCGGAGAGAAATTGGCCTGGTTTTGAAACGGATGGGCTCAGGAATAACTGTACCGTTGACTACAGAAATAGGTATAGGGTTATCCAGAGCTACTAGTGGAATGCGGTGCTTGAAAGCGAAACTCTGATCCATGAAATTGGCGGCGGCTCCAGAATCCAGATAAGTCTCGGCCCAAACAGTCTGGACAGGGAAGAACAGCTGCACAGTAGATGTAATCTTGGAAGAGGGAGTGCGGAACGATGGACCTAGGGAATCCTCCCTGCTATTCCCTAGGTCAGGGCTTTTGGGTGTCTGAGAGGGCAGTAATCTTTGTAATCCCTCACTTTTACAGACACAGGTGTTGCACGCGGCGATGTGTACGCTCCGATACCGGGAGTTTGGATCGATTGGTCTTCATGGGTTCTGGAGAAGATCCGGTAGATCAGGTAGATGATTTGGCCACTGAAAGGGAGATTAGCGGGGCATGTGCTGCACGTTCCTGGCCACATTCTCGGAGGCGTCGGTCAATTCTGATAGCTAGGTACATGGCAGCATCCAGACTCTCAGGTGGGGGGTAGTGTACCAGGGTGTCTTTAATTTTCTCAGCTAGGCCTAGCCGAAATTGGGAATGGAGAGCAGGGTCGTTCCACTGCAAATCTGCAGACCAGCTGCGAAATTCAGCGCAGTACTCCTCTGCAGACCTATGTCCCTGGTGCAAGGCACGAAGGGCAGATTCAGCAGATGCGTCTCAATCCAGGTCATCATAGAGCAGACCAAGTGCATGGAAAAAAGCATCCACAGAGGCTAGAGCTGGGTTTCCTGGAGGCAGACTGAAGGCCCAAGACTGAGGATCGCCTTGCAATAAGGATATGACCAGGCCTACTCGCTGTTCCACGGAGCCTGAGGAGAATGGACGCAGGCGAAAATACAGTAGGCAGGAATTTTTAAAATTGGAAAAGTGCTTCCAGTCCCCAGCGCAGCGATCAGGTAGGTTCATCTTAGGTTTGGCTGCAGGTGGAATGTTAGCTGGAGCAGCAGCAGCAAGTGCTGAGAGGGGAGAGGGAGCAACGCTGTCTAGCAGGGAGGTCTGGAGTTGCTGAAGGCGAGTTGATAAATCCTGCAGCACCTGTACAACTTGATTCGTTTGAGCATCCTGTTGTTCAATTCGTCGCTCCGGGGCTTGCACAGAGCTGGGCAATGGAATGTCAGCGGGATCCATGGCCTCAGCAAACTGTCACGATAAAGACACTTGAACAGGAGGTGGACCCTCTGTGCTACCAGCAGGTTTAGCCAAGAGTCTAAGGTGCCACCCGGTGTAAACCAGAGCACCCCACAAGGGGTGTTGGGCTTGGCTGCGAATGGCACCCAGGTTGCGGCCCTCAGACTCACCCGTGCAGGTAGCTGCTGACAGCAGGAGATAGCCAAAGCAAAGTACAAAATCGACAGGCAGATTTGAAGCCGAAAACAGGACCGGGTCAGGGCAGGCAGAGGAACAGGCACGGTCAGGACAAGCCAAGGTCAGCAACAGGAAACCATGATTGGAATCCGAATGCTCACAGGAACCTCAGGTAGTAACACCTATTAATAACACCTATTGCTGAGGCAATAAGTGTCTGACTGAGCCCAGCATATATAGGGAGACTGACAGGCTAGCTGGGCGGGTACTAGAGGGACAGGTGAGAATAAATTAACAAGAAGGGCTCGGCAACGCCTCTAATCTAGAGCCAGCAGAGTAGCTAAAGCAAGGTGGGAACAGCAGCTGCTTAATCAGACACTATCAGGAGGGCAACAAGTACCAGATCAGTAGTGCTGCAGATCTGTGACAGTTAATTTATTTTGGGTTTTTTTGGGATTGCAACAGTTTAGTCATTAGCATTGAGAACAAAATAGGATTGTGTTTTTACATTTTATTTATGTTTGGGGTGAAATATGAGATCATTTTTTTGAAAAGTGTATTTTTACCTTCTTTTGACTTGCATCAACAATGTGTGTATTTCATTTTTTACAATAGTACGCCCTGAGACACAGCAGTCCCCTCCTGCCCTCTGTGCTCGGGGTGATGTGGATGATGAGGATGTGACTTTGCATCGAGATGACACTGGGCTTCCTCCTGGTAAGATGAACCTTCATGGTATATCTTGTTTGACATTGTACAAGTGTCTCTAAACATGTTTAAAACCACACTCATGTGGTTATTTTTTTCTCTGGGAGTGGTATGTTTTGTGGTTAAAATTTGTGGTGAACCGATCAATCCAAATGAACTTGGGTTAGAGTCAAGCTCACTCTATTTCATTTGTTTTTGTGCTTTATTTACCAGATCACCATCTACAGGAGGAGGTCGTTGATCCACTGCAGAGAAGCCTGGAGGAGAATACAGGTATTTTGGTTTGTGTGTGTGTTCAGCCTTCCAAAAGCTAAGTAATAACCTTTGATCTTTCTATAATATATCTATATCTATATATTTATATATAAGATTTGTTAAATTTTCTTGGGAGATGTTTCTGGTGCGGCCTTCCATTGGGAATGTGTGAGCTTATTGAATTAAATATTAAAAAGGAGACTCTAATTTCTGTCTAAATGTAAAAAATAATTTTGCCTGTGCGAAATATTGGGGACTTTTGATATGTGAAGACTTGTCTCCACATTCATTCATTTTGATGTAATATATCATGTGCCTTTTTAGAACATCCATCTCTGCTGGTTTCTGGTTCTGAAGAGTTTTCACGGGCTGCATCCACTGTGGAGGTAGGCAAGAACTGGTCCATTAGTGTTTATTTTGGGATGTGTTGGGGGAATAAACCTTTCCCAATGTGTTCCATTTGTGTTTTTTTTTTGTTTAGGGTCCCTGAGGTGGACATTTACCACAAGAAGAAGAGGAGACACCTGAGGTTTCCGTAAGCAACCCATGTTTAATGTTTAGGATTCAGAATAAATGTGTTTAACATATATGAACATATGTTCCAATGTCAGGATGCTGTCTGCATAATGTTATGGTGACCCACAAAGTTATGTGATATTGTAGTAATTTTTTATTTTCCCTTTATAGCAACCAGTGGATGCAGGTGGATTTGGTCAACCCAGTGTGGGCAGCCAGCTTCTAAGCCTCACTCAGAGGCTGGTTGGCCATTTTGATGAGTTGTGGAGTCAAGGGTGTCTGCCCCAAGTTCAAATAATTTGGAACCGGTCCTTAAGCTCCTACATGAATACCTCAATCAAAATTGCCAGGACCGAGAATTTACCAACAACATCTGGTGGCCATGCATTGTCTGATAGAATATGTCAAACAACAATTGGCCACTTTGGGTGCGTACATGGTCAGAGTTGACCATTTCTGTAACATGTTAAGTGAATCCCTGGGCCAACAATCTCAGCTAAATCAGGCGATTATTCACAGGCTGGGTTGGCAAATCCCAATAGGTTCTGCTGGCCCCCATCACCTGACATTTGTCAGTACAACTATGGACAACTAAACAACTCATGTCTATTTTTCTTCATGCTAGCCAACAACCTAGAAAAAAAACCTTCATTTGATCCATGATTAATGACTGGAAGCTACATGAAATCCTGGTAGATCTTTCTTTGTATTTGTAACAAAAAATGGTGAAAGTAGTGTGAGAATGTGTTGAATTACAACATATGTTACAAAAGTTGATTCTAAGGTTAGCTTACAGGCAATCTCCTCAGCCTCGGCCGCCTCCTCTCCTTCATCAGAGGACTCTGGCTCCTCCTCTGGGGATGGCTCCTCCTCCTCCTGGATTGCACCTCCTCCTCAGCTGTCTCCTCCTCCAGTGATGGCTCCTCCCCCCCGGGAATGGCTCCTACTCCACATCCTGGGGGACGGCCAGTCGCCTCTGTGGCCGCTGTAGAATCAGCAGCCGCCAGAGTGATGGAGAGTTGGCTGTAATAACAAAAAAAAATATCCAAAATTATTAAGGGTAGTAATATATTGGAAGTGAAAAACAAATAGTTTTAGGCTAAACAATACTACTTTACACAAACAACAAACATTCTAAAACACCACTCCTTAACAAGAGGAGAAGACAAAATGCAAAACTTACCAGACAAGATGCGGTCCCCCACTTCACATACCAAATCGGCCCTCCTCTGCTTTAGGTCGCTCCAAACGTGTTGTATTTGGGACACAGTTGGCCGCTTACCTACAGGGGTCCAGAGCCTGTCTGCCAGCCTCTCCGCAATCCAGCGCTTGGCATAAATGGACCGCTGCTGGTCATACCTGCGCAGAATCATTGTCTAAAGAAAAAGAGAAACAAAATGTGAGTTATTTTGACAACAACCACACACCTCTTAAAAACAAAAAAAGAGATCACTGATTGATTGACTGATTGATTTATTGATTGATATATTTTCTGTTGCAAATTGACATAGTTTGGTTGCAATTGTAAACTGTTTGTTAATATTGTGTGTAGATATATATGAGTATACTAATACTATTACTAAGAAGCTTCCGGTTGCCACCCCACTAAGCTTAATCCTAGTTAAACCATTGTAAAAACAATAATTGTGCTCCTAAATGTAAACTCAGTTTATCCAGTTTTAGTGAAGCATTAGTAAGTGCCAGACATACATACAATCTAGGGGCAAAATGTAAGCACCGTTGCATTAGGTCAGATAATGCAGCACATGTGGATTTATTTTGTTGACACAGAAAAAAAAGAAAAACAACAAACCAAAAAGTGGAGAAATACAAAACACAGGAATTTCTATGTGACACAGTAGAATGATGTGCCTTCATCAAAATCAGGATTGTGGTCTCAGCTATCCAGAGGACATTCTACCAGAAGGCTTCCACTGCCCTCCGGACAAAGAAAGATAATTTCCAGCCTTGCGTGATAGCGAGGAAGCTAATCTACCTCTGATTGAGCTTAATAGGGTAGAATCATGAAGATTTTTACACACCGTATATACACACATCGAAATATATGCATGTACATAGTTGTCAACAGCCAACTCTAGGTGTGTGGACCTCTACCCAGCTCTCATCTGCAGCTCTAATCCATTGAAAGAACAATAGAGGATGCTCCATTCTCAGCTGTCATCCGTGCAGAGGATTCCAGCTGCCGATAAGCTCTGGGCAGTGAGAACAGCGCAGCTAGAATGAGATGGGGACACAGGCTGTGCCTCCCCCATTCTATAGCTGTGCTGTGGCTTCTATATAAAAAATACTTGGGAAAATATATCCACTCTGTGGGCATGTGTAATGACATCATGGGCACAGTGTGATATCTGTGTGTGGGAATTCTGCATGTCATATCTTGCAGCCTTACAACTCTGTGTACAAGCACAGAGGACACTCGTAGATAATAGTCCCAAAATATCTAAGAAATCCCAGGCCACCAGATTTCAAGCATTTGAAGATATGGGGATCCCAATTGCAAACACTTTAGAAAATCCTACATTGGGAATGCATTTTCCAAAACAAGTGCACATAGGAGTCCTTAATTGAAAAAGTTGACCCCCGGGCCCACTTACATAGCAAGGAGCAAGTATCCCCCCACTTGAACCTACATTTTCCGGTCTATGCACCTCACCATTCACAATAAATTGGGGTTCCTTGAAATGTAGGTATAAATTTCTGGGTAACACCCCAATTCTCCTTGCAAGGAAAGTGGCCCAGGGGGGCATAAATGGGCCTTTTCGCTTTTTGCCTCCTGGATGCACTTGCTTTTTAAACAGCAACATCCTCCAAGGAATGTGGTTGAGTAGTGGCTAGTAGTATCCTCTAAATTTGAGACAATCAAAACAAGTTGTTACAAACAAGGGTTTAGGACATCTCAAGGATTAAAGACGCTGAGGAATATGAGAAGCAGCCTTAACACACATTTAAATGTGCAAACAGGCATGATGCTAAAAAACACATTTAAATGTGCAAACATGCATGATACTATACAACACATTTAAATGTGCAAACATGCATGATGCATAAAAACACATTTAAATGTACGAACATGGACAAACATGTATGCTTATGCAACTGAAAAGATCCCCCCCCCCCCACTATAGCTTTTTAAAAAATTCACTTACCTGAATGATGAAGCGCAGGTCCCTCTCTGCAAACAACGGGTGCGGCATGATGATTAGTGTTGTTCTTCGTCCTAATGTTCGACCCGTAAATGACAGTTTGAATTCGGATTTTGCTGGATTCGAAGCCCCGAATTCGACCCTCCCAAAATGCCTAGAGACCTCACCCATGATGCCTAGGGCCCTCCAATAACAGCAGGGATGCCCCCCCCTATGTTTGTTGTGGCAGGCAGCCGATTGGCTGTCTGTCACTGCATGCCACACGGGCAGCCATTGGCCTATATAAGGCTAGGGCGTGCCTGCATTTACCACTCCTGACAGAGATTTGCTGATAGCATCACAACCTTTCTGTGCTGCTTGGTTGCTTTGTCAAAGTGAAAAAAAGTGCTTTACTTTGTTAGACTTTGTCACACTCACACTATTAGTCAGATAGATTGTTGGATTGTACTGTATTGGTGCAGTCCTGAAATCTACTGTACTCAGATAGGTAGTGTGTTTCACTGTTAGCTAGATAGATAGAAAGCTAGATAGATAGATAAATAGTCAGTCAGTGTGTTACATACACGCAGCCAGAGGCAGGGTCCCCTTGCTGACTGCATGCACAGTATCACACTTGTACTGAGAGCCAGACACACAGACGCAGTGTATACTGTGCTGCATATTACAAGCGTCACCACTGAAGCAAAGTGCTGCATACAACACACACAGTGCACTTGCATTTTTTGTTTCAAACCCCGCAATAAAAAAAATCCACTTACTGTACAAATTTACATATACATATAGCATATTAGCTACAAAGTATTTTGCAGGGTGTCAAGCCACATAAAGAAAAACATTTCTACAATGTCTGGCCAAAGAGGAAAGGGCAACTTTGGCAGGGGTGGCAAGCAAAGCAGTATGAGTTTGTTTTTAGCTGCAGCCCCAAGAACAAGAAGCGCTGCTGTTGGTGGTGGGCGTCCATTATTGCCACACCAGGAACAAGACATAGTGGAGTACATGACCCAGCCTGGGTCTAGTGATTCTACCCCCTCTTCATCCCAGTCCCAGACACAGGCCTTACAGGTGTCCCAAACAGTCGATGATACACCTGTTCCTCCTAGTTCTTCATCAGCGGCTGGAAAGTCACGTGTACGGCAGTATGTAGAGGAGTCCCACCGAGGGGTTGGAGAGGCTGAGTTACAAGCATTCATTGAAGATGCTCAGTTGTTTCAGTCATCTGACGAAGAGAGTCAGTTCACAGGCTTTCCCCCCAGATTCTTTTCACCAGAACAGTCTGAGCCAGACGAGCCAATTCAAACTGGCTCCAAAAGGCCGCAGCTTCCTTTCAACAAATATAGGGAAACTGTCTCTTCTGATGATGATGATGATGTCCTTGGTCCGACATGGGGCGAACAAGGAGATCATTATAGGCAGGAAGAAGAGGAGGAGGAGGAAGAAGAGGAGGAGGAGGTTGCAGAGCGCCCTAAAAGGGGGAGAGGGAGGAAGAGGGTAAAAGCTGCCCACACTCTGCATTCTTCAAGTACCAGTGAGGCAAGTCATAGACGTAAATCGTCGGAAGCAGTCACCACAGCTATGTCTCAACAACCACCACCACGAGCACAAGCTCCAGAGAACCTTTCATGTCCATTTTTTAATGTCCATAGTGATGACAACACTATCGTCATCTGCAAACTGTGTGCTCAACACTTGAAACGAGCAAAAACCCAAAGTTGCATGAGCACTCATTTAAAAAGCCACCACCCAGTAACCTGGCGGGAACACCTGGTCAAAGCACAGAGCTCTGTGCAACCACCTCCGCCCAAGAAGCAAGCTCAAACTGCTCGATCTTCCTCCGCTGCCTTTCTTCCAAAGCTTGAGCAGTGCCCGGAGCTGGCAGAACATGCCATTCAGATCCTTGCTTGCCCAGCAGCAAGTGTGTTATCTGAAAGAGCGTTCAGTGCAGCTGGGGGCGTACTGAGTGACAAACAGATTCGGGTCTCTGCAGAAAATGTCGACCGAATCACTTTTATTAAAATGAATAAGGCTTGAATCGGCAATGACTTCAGAGAAATACATACATTTTTCGGTCCTTTTGGATAGATAGCAAGTGGTATCAAAAATAAATATCTGTATTTTTTTTTACAGAAATACAGAAGTTTTTATGGCTTTTTTTGATAAATAGCAAGTAGGATCAGAATGAAATATCTATATTTTTTTTACAGAAATACAGACATTTTTCTGTTTCTTTTCATAGATAGCAAGTGATATCAGAATTAAATATCTGTATTTTTTTTACAGAAATACAGAATTTTTTCTGTTTATTTTGATAGATAGCAAATGGTATCAGAACAAAATATCTGTATTTTTTTACAGAAATACAGACATTTTTCTTTTATTTTGATAGATTGCAAGTGGTATCAGAATTAAATATCTGTATTTTTTTACAGAAATTTTTATGTTTTTTTTTTGATAGATTGCAAGTGGTATCAGAATTAAATATCTGTATTTTTTACAGAAATACAGACATTTTTATGGCTTTTTTGATAGATTGCAAGTGGTATAAGAATTAAATATCTGTACTTTTTTAGAGTAATACTTAAATTTTTCTGTTTATTTTGATGGATTGCAAGTGGTATTAGAATTAAATATCTGTATTTTTTAACAGAAATACAGAAATTTGTATGGCTTTTTTGATAGATAGCAAGTGGTATCAGAAGTAAATATCTGTATCTTCTTTACAGAAAGACAGACATTTTTTCTGTTTCTTTTGATAGATTGCAAGTGGTTTTAGAATTAAATATCTGTATTTTTTTACAGAAATACAGAAAATTTTATGGCTTTTTGATAGATAGCAAGTGCTATCAGAATGAAATATCTGTATTTTTTTACAGAAATACATACATTTTTCTGTTTATTTTAAAGGATAGCACGTGGTATCAGAATTAAATATCAGTATTTTTTTTAAAGAAATACAGAAATGTTTCTGTTTATTTTGATAGATTGCAAGTGGTATCAGAAATAAATAACGGTATTTTTTACAGAAATACAGAAAATGTTATGGGTTTATTGTTAGATAGCTAGTGGTATTAGAATTAAATATCTGTTTTTATTTATAGAAATACAGAAATGTTTCTGTTTATTTTGATAGATTGCAAGAGTTATCATAATTTTTCTGGATTTTTTGATAGATAGCAAGAGGTATCATAATGAAATATCTGTATTTTTTGGAAAGAAATACAGATTTTTTTCTGTTTTTTTGGATAGATTGCAAGAGGTATCATAATAAAATATCTGTTTTTTTGGAGAGAAATAAAGATTTTTATGGCTATTTTGATAGATAGCAAGTGGAATTAGAATAAAATATTTGTATTTCTTTTTTAGAGAAATCAAGAACATTTTATGGGTTTTTGGATAGATTCTAAGTGCTATCAGAATGAAATATCAGAATTTTTTATGGATAAATACAAAAAATTTAATGGCTTTTTTGATAGATAGCAGGTGGTATCATAATTAAATATCTGTTTTTTTTTAGATAAATACAGAAATTTGTTTGGCTATTTTGATAGATAGCAAGTGGTATCATAATTAATTATGTGTATTTTTTTTTACAGAAATCAAGAAAATTTTATGGGTTATTGGATAGATACTAAGTGCTATCAAAATAAAATATCTGTATTTTTTGGAGAGAAATATAGAAATGTTTATGGCTTTTTTGATAGATAGCAAGTGGGATCAGAATGAAATATTAGTTTTTATGACAGAAATTTTTTTGACAGAAATACAGATTTTTTTCTGTTTATTATGATAGATTTTATTAGTTATCATAATTTAATATCTGTATATTTATTACAGAAATACAGACATTTTTCTGGCTTTTTTGATAGCATGAGGTATCATATTTAAATATCTGTATTTTTTGGAGAGAAATACAGAAATGTTTCTGTTTTTTGGATAGATTGCAAGAGGTATCATAATTAAATATCTGTTTTTTTGGAGAGAAATTAATTAAATAATAAATATCTGTATATGTGTGTTTTTTACAGAAATACAGACATTTTTCTGTTTATTTTGATAGATTGCAAGAGTTATAATTCTTCTGGATTTTTTGATAGCTAGCAAGAGGTATCATAATTTAATATCTGTATTTTGTGGAGAGAAATATATAAATTTTTCTGTTTTTTTTTGGATAGATTGCAAGAGGTATTATAATTAAACTGTTTTTTTTTGGAGAGAAATACAGAGATTTTTATGGCTATTTTGATAGCAAGTGAGATTAAAATTAAATATCTGTATTTTTTTTTTACAGAAATCAAGAAAATTTTATGGGTTATTGGATAGATACTAAGTGCTATCAGAATGAAATACGTGTATTTTTTGAAGAGAAATATAGAAATGTTTATGGCTTTTTTGATAGATAGCAAGAGGTATCAGAATTAAATATCTGTATTTTTTGGAGAGAAATACAGAGATTTTTATGGCTATTTTGATAGATAGCAAGTAAGATTAAAATTATATATCTGTATTTTTTTTTACAGAAATCAAGAAAATTTTATAGGTTTTTGCATAGATACTATGACCCTAATTCACTAAGCAAAATCGGAAGGTCGCTCGCAATCCGAAATCGGAAGCCGTCGCGCAATTCAGCAACTGAATGAGCTCGGGGCCGGAGCTGCGCATCCCTGGCAGTTTTACACTGGCGAGCTTGCATTAAAAGTCACTGTTCCCCTAAAAAAGCATTCTTTCTAAGGACACACATATTACCCTTAGCCCTAAAAAAAAAATATTTGTGCTGTTCAAATGTTTAAAACATCTATATGCGCTAAGAATAAAGCATATTTTAAAATCACTTATTTCTTTCCTGTTGGGCAAGAGTTAACTGAGTTCAGCTCCTGTACATAGGCGCCTATATAAAAGCTTCCGATGCCTGATCGGAGAAGCCGCCTGCGGGTAAATCTTGCGACTGTCCGCGCGCGAAGCCTCGGCTTTGCCATCGGACTAGATTTTCCCACAAAAGTCACAAGCACACACACGTTCTTGTTTGCTTCTTATAGATAAAAATGTATATGTATGTGTGTGTAAAACAGTGCAACAAATGTAACAATAAATAATTCATTTTGGTAATGAGTACAATGTAACCTAAAAAAGTAGCACTTACCCAAAAGAAGATTAAAGTATTAAAGATTCCAACTGACCTGTAATGGACTGTAGATAAGCACAGAACAGAGAGCAGGTGTGCGCTAATTAATTGCTATGATCTCACCATTGACAGCTTAACAGTAGTAGTAGTGCATTCGGCTCCGGACCACGGGAAACCGGCTCGCTGGAAGCGCGAACGTATGCGCGTTCAGCGTACGCGCTTTTTATTGATGAATCAGGGCCTAAGTGCTATCAGAATGAAATATCAGATTTTTTATGGATAAATATAGAAATTTTTCTGGCTTTTGTGATAGATTGCAAGAGGTATAATTTAAGATATCTCTTGCAATCTATCACAAAAAAACATAAAAATGTCTGTATTTATAGATAAAAAATACAGATTTTTTATTATGATAGCACTTGGTATTTATGCTAAAACCCATAAAAATGTCAGTATTTCTCTCCAAAAAATACAGATATTTCATTCTGATCCCACTTTGCTATATATCTCCAAAGCCATAAAAAGTTCTGTATTTCTTTCCTAAAAATCTAGATATTTGATTCTGACAGCACTTGGTATCAATCCAAAAGACCAAAAAAGTTCAATATTTCCATAAAATACAGATATTTAGTTCTGATCCCACTTTGCTATATATCCCCAAAGTCATAAAAATGTATGTATTTCTCTCCAAACAATACAGATATTTAATTCTGATAGCACTTGGTATCTATCCAAAAGGCCATAAACAATTATATATTTCTCTCCAAAAAATACAGATATTTTATTCTGATAGCCCTTGGTATGTATCCTAAACCCCATAAAAATTTATGTATTTATGTGAAACAAATATAGATATTTAACTGTGATAGCACTTGCTAGATATCCACAAATGATAAAAAATGTATGTATTTCCCCACGGATTCCACCAAGCCCGTTCCCTTTTATGTGGTTTCACTAGATAGTAGGTATGGAAAGTGTAAATTTCGTTCATCCATTCATGTCTCAAATAGCTAGAGCTTCTACACTGTCCATAGAGGTAATGGTCTCTCCTCTAATGTGGTCCTTGCTCTGTCACAGGGCCCACCGCCTCCTACTCCTGCTGATACTGCTCCCGCCTTCCCAGTACCCAACTCAAGATGCAAGATACTAATGCCATCCACGCTCCGTCTCAGAACCCACCACCTCCTCTTCCTCTGCTGTAACTGGTGCTGCCACCTGCCCAGTACCCGACTCTAAATGCCAGATACTAATGGCGTCCACACTTCGGTCCTGATTTATCAATGAAATGCGCGTACGCTCCAATTCCTGCCTTGATAAATGAGCAATAGGGGTCGCAAATCTGCCAATTAAGGCGATTAGTTTTCAGCTGCGCGATTAAGGAGGATCTGTTAAGCTGTCAATGGTGAGGTCATAGCAATTAATTAGCGCACACCTGCTCTCTGTTCTGTGCGCATATACAGTCCATTACAGGTCAATTTGAATCTTTAATGCTTCATCTTCTTTTGGGTAAGTGCTACTTATTTAGGTTACATTGTACTCATTCACAAAATGAAGTAATTTATTATTACATTTATTCCACTGTTTTCATACTTTTTGGTTTGCTTTGCAACACTGCAAACTAATATGTGCTTGGTTTGTAATGACAGTTTCTGTTGTTTAACCACCTGGGCGGTTAGCCCGAACCTGGTTCGGGGTAAGAAAACTTGCTACAATTGTTCGGGTTAGCTAAAAATAGAAACACGCATTACAGTGCAATCCGATTGTCATACAAAATTGTATGACAATCGGATTACAACTGAAAAAAATACTTACCTTGTCCCAGCAGCTCCTCCAGGGACGTCTTCTCTCTTCAGTCTTCACCCGGCGTGTGACGTCGCTGCAAGCATCGGTGCGGGCGGGAGGCGGGGCGGGAAATTCAAATCACTTTGTATTGAACTCAATACTGTTACACTGCTTAAAAACAAGCATAATTGATTTTTTTCATTGGAGGTCCTAGGACATAGTAAAGGAGATCACAAAAACAAACCAAACAAAAAAAAAAAAAAACAAAATTTGGAAAAAAACTTTATTCAAAATTGACCTATTTGCTAAAAGGTCACATTAAAATATAGAGAACACACAGATAGCACTAAATTTACATGACAAAATAAACCAAAAAAAAAAAAAACATGTAAACGCACACTTGCATATAAAGCCTAATTATTTCAAAAGTGTCCCCAAAAATATTGCATTCCAAAAATATTTACCAAACCAACATGCAATTTTGACCTATCAAGGGTGGAAAACTGAATCAGAAAATATTTATGCAGGACAAAAATTTAATATAGACATACTATTCTAATGAAACAGTATGGCCACAAACACAATAACATAGCATTAACATTGACATTGACTTCTTAACAGCAAAATGGACGTTAAAACATTCAAAGTACAAAAAACAAAAGCAGCTATTGTGCTAAATGGTAAGCAAAGTATCAAATGTAGCAACATAGATTAGGCTAACAAACAAAACAACAGTCCTTCCTTAACCAAAAAATATTAAGACAAAGGGAAAAAGCAAGTTAAACAACACCCTTATATATGCTCATCATTATGCGCACAGGTGTTGAAAATTAACATGCAATTGGGCGTGCGCAGTACATGAAATTTGGCTGTTTGGTTTTTTGACAGTTTGACATTCCATAATAATTTATTGATTCGATCCTTTAGATTTGTACACCAATAAACAGTTATTGAAGAAAAAAACCAAAAAAGGAGTGGAAGATTTTTCTATAATTTATTTCTAATTAATGATATATATATATACATACATACACACACACACAAATACATACATGTATATATACATACATATCTACAGGAGCAAGCAAGAACTTGTGTGTGTGCTTTGGACATAGGTGGAAAAAATCTAGTTCGCTGGGAAAAGTGAGGTTTTGCCTGCCAGAGCCCGCTGGAATTTCTTACCAGGTGGATCCCCGGGTCTGGCATCGGATGCGTTTAGGTAGGCGCCTGTGTAAAGAGCTGAAATCACTTAACTCTTTCTAAACCTGAAAATATTAGGTCATGTAAAAATATGCTTATTTCTCAGCTAATATAAATGTTTAAAACATTTGAACAGGCCAAACATTTTTATTTAGGTCTAAGCGAAAGATTTGTGCCATTAGAAAAATTTATTTTTTAGGGGTACAGTGTTTTCCACCAAAATCACATTTTTAGAATATTTGCAGGGCATTTCCTCTTAAATCATTACAATAAGTTTACATATGCCACATCCCTTAATACAACAAATAAATTTACACTTTGGGTCGGTCAATCACCATGGGACTTTAACAGCATTAATTTTGTGCGACTCAATATTAATAACAATTTAATAAATTATTCAAAAAACATACATAAAAATTGATTTCCATAAAATCAATACTGGTAAACAGCAAATTTGGTCTGTTGAATTGCAGATAGGCTTAGAGGTTCAACACCTTTCTCGGAACTGAGTCAGCTTCATCAGGAACAGGTAAAGCCTACAATTATAGATATAATTTTTACAATATGTGTAACAATCAGGGGTCAGGTTCGGAGTCCAGTGGCTGAAACGGCAAGCAGACACAGGCGGAAGCAGTCCAGGGTCTATGCACAAGTAGCGGTAGCAGATAAGGAGCAAACACAAACGTAGTCAAAGCACAAGCCGAGGTCGGTAGCCAATGGTGTAAGTTGGAGACGGAGTGCGAGGAAGAGTAGTCGTTTAAACACCAGCCAAGGGTCAGTACACAGGTAGCAGTTTGGAGAGCGCAATGTACCAGTAGCAGGAAGTGCAAGATATTGGCAGAGCACAGTAATCTAGCAACAGGAAGTTCAGAGACATGGCCTAAATAGGAAGTTCATGGGAGGGGCCAGGAGTTCAAGGTTTAGCAAGATACGAAGTATCAAGGCATCTTCATCCAAGGAATCCAACAGAGTGGAAAAGGCAGACCCTCAAGTGGCGCAGTGGACAGAGCTGCAGCCAGACACTGAAGCATCCCTGAGTTCAGATCCTGACAATATCCCACATAACATTACTCCTTTTGTATATCCACAGTATGTCAATACTTACTTCTATCTGCACATCCTTTCCTCCACTAGAACACACAGACCGATGGAACCAATCCCTTTCAAGATGTAAAATCATGCAGCACAAAGTCACAGGACTAGGATAAAGAACTCAAAAGACTTCAGAGATCATTTAAAAATCAATCAATGATTAATTATTAATTTAATAATTAATCTGTGTTCAGACCTCATACCATATAAATGAATAAAATAAAATTCCAATTGATTTCACCCAAATCAAAAGTGAAAGTACATCAAGCTCCAGAGAGCGGCAATGAGGCTCTTGAGGTTTATCTGATTTCTTGGATTCATTGTATTTGTTATGTCCCCCCATTTAGACTACAAAAAATGTTTGATGTGCAAGTTTTTCCTCGTGTTTTCCCTGTACCCTTCACTATACCTTTCCTATAGTTGTCCCTAACCCATATCAACGTTGTTTCATTGTAAACGTGGGCTTGTGCCCCCCCATTTTTATGTCTGTGTCCTTTTTATGCGTGGTGTATACTGTTAAATCCAATAAAAGTGATTGAAACAAAAAAAAAAAGTGAAAGTACACCAAGCTCCAATCCATAAACTACAGATACATAAATATCCATATAGTGTATAACCTCCAATCACACCTATTCAATCACTATTGACAATGTATCTCATTTAGCCTCACCTTTCGGAATGTGACAGTTGCAGTGCTTAATTGCCATCTATTATTAAAATGAACAGAAAAACATATATACCATAAACAAAGAATAATTAGAAGTATTAAATACCTCCAAAATGAATCCACATATGTACGCCCCATAACACCTGTGAAAACCCATATATCATAGCTACCCAATGTACTCATACTTATTGGGGTTTATCCTCTAATATTCAGGCTGATTCATCGAAACAAATCGGAAGCTCGACGTGCGCGCGCATTCGTGACCTGGAATCGGAGCCCTAAAATCAATTTATCAACCAAATCCGAGGCGCTGGCATACTCACGTGGAAGTCATCAACTGAAGCGATCTCTCCGATGGATATGCGCAGCCCCGGCAGTTTTACACTGGTGAGCTTGGATTAAACTCAATGTTCCCCTAAAAAAACATTCTTTCTAATGGCACACATATTACCCTTAGCCCTAAAAAAATGTTTGTGCTGTTCAAATGTTTAAAACATCTATATGAGCTAAAAAATAAGCATATTTTAAAATGACTTTTTTTCCTGTTAGGCAAGAGTAAACCGAGTTCAGCTCCTCTACATAGGCACCTATATAAACGCTTACGATGCCTGATCAGAGGAGCCACCTGGGGGTAAATTTTGCGACTTTGCGCAGGCGAAACCTTGGCTTTGACATTGGACTAGATTTTCCCACAAAAGTCACAAGCACACACACGTTCTTGTTTGCTTCTATATATATATATATATATATATAT
>NC_092870.1:9168318-9185235 GCF_032062135.1 Pyxicephalus adspersus | reverse complement strand
GATCCGCCGGTCCAGTCGTTCATTTCCAACGACTATCCTCGTTCGTCGGCGTCGTTGGTTACTTTTTTTAAGAACGATTTTCGGCCAATCGGTCGTTCGTTGTTCGTTCGTCGTTCATTTCCAATGATAAAAATTGGACGTGTGTACGCAGCTTAAGGCCCTAACCAAACATCTTTTGTAACAAAGTCTGTCCCGTCTTTACTCACAGTTCCCAGTTCCCAGTTCACCTTGAACCTCCCTCCAGCTCACCAGCCAAGACAGAGACACAGGAATAAGCAGGCTGGGAGTTAATATTCCCAGCCTAATCTCCAGGATGCATTTCAGGTGAGATGGTTACACCTGATCATACCCAGGCCTCTTTAACTCCCCCACCTGGCCAAGAAGCCCGGTACTTCAAACTCCACCTTCAGGTTAAAAGGAAAACTGACTAAACAGAAAAATACTCTGCGTATAACCTGTATCTGGGGCAAATGTACCTGTCATCCAGGATGAACTCTATGATTAATTTGGCCAGCTGTTACATACCCCCCCCTCTTGTTTAAACCCTAGGGTTGGGACACTGGCTGCCAAGTAGGTATGAACCCGAGATAAAGCATTGGCATTCCCCATCTGTACACCAGGATGATGCTTGACAGTAAAATTAAATTCTTGAAGGGCTAAGAACCATCTATTAACCCTCCTGTTAGTCTCCTTGTTTTGGGCCATCCACTTTAATGGGGCATGATCGGTTATTAGCAGAAACTGTCTGCCCAACAGATAGTACCTCAAGGAATCAAGTACCCACTTCACAGCCAAACATTCTTTTTCAATCGTAGCATAATTTAACTCATGGGCCTTTAACTTCTTCCCTATTTTGAACCTGGGATAGCACTGCTTCTAGTCCGACATCAGACGCATCCGTCTGCACCAAAAACTCCTTAGAAAAGTCAGGAGAATATAGCACTGGCTCGCTACACAAAGCCTTCTTTAATGCCCCAAATGCAGCTTCTGCTTCTGGGACCGTTTAACCATTACCGATTCCTTCCCTTTTGTCAAATTTGTCAGGGGAACTGCCTGGGATGCAAAGTGAGGAATAAAGCAGCTATAATAGCCGCCGCTCCCCAAGAAAGCACAAACCTGCTTTTTAATATTTGGGCGTAGCCAATTCTGGATGGCCTCTACTTTCTTTTCCTGAGGCTTTATTATTCCTCTTCCAATGGTGTACCCTAGATATTTAGCTTCTTCCAGCCCAATAGCGCACTTTTTAGGGTTTGCAACAAACCAGGCTTTCCTTAGCGTGTTGAGCATTGCCTAAACCTTTACTAAATGCGAGGCCCAATCTGCACTATGAATAATTTCGTCATCTAGGTAGGCCGCAGCATATTTTTGATGGGGTCGGAGTACTTTATTTATCACCAGCTGGAACGTAGCTGGAGCATTCTGTAGTCCGAAGGGCATATTTCGATACTGGAATGCTCAGTCAGGGGTCACAAAAGCAGTTTCTTCTTAGCTGACTCAGATAGGGGGATCTGCCAATATCCTTTGGTAAGATCTAAGGTGGTCATGTATCTAGCATTCCCCAACCAATCAATTAACTCGTCTAGCTGGGGCATAAGAAAGGTGTCAAACTTTGTGATCTGATTCAGCTTACAGTAATCGTTGCAGAATCTCCAGCTCCCATCTGGTTTGGGACCTAACACAATAGGGCTGGACCAATAGCTATTGGACTCCTCTATAACCCCCAATTCAAGCATTTTTTAACTTCCTGACGTATTACCTCTCGTCTAGCTTCAGGAATTCGATAGGGTTTTAATCTTACCCTTTCACCTGGAGGGGTGATAATATCATGTGTAGCCATGGATGTTTGTCCAGGCAAGTTGGAGAACATATCCCTATTTTGTAGCACAAAATCTCTCGATTTCTGTGGTTGACTCTTTGACAAGGTGTCTGGTATCCAGACTTCTGGGATTACAGAGTCAGACCGAGCCGGTAGCTCTGTGGTCTTCACGGTTAATGCTTCCCTTTCTTTCCATGGTTTCAACAAATTTATATGATAAATTTTCTCTGGTTTCCGCCTACCAGGTTGGCTAATCTTATAATTGACATCACTCAGTTTTTTTATTACCTCATAGGGGCCCTGCCATTTGGCTAGGAATTTACTTTACACCATGGGAACTAGTACCAAAACTCTATCCCCAGGGGCAAAAGTACGCATACGGGCACCCCGGTTATAAATTCTCTGCTGCGCCAACTGCGCTTGGGCCAGATGCTCTTTAACCAAGGGCATTACCTGCGCAATTCTGTCCTGCATTTGCACCACTTGCTCGATGACACTTCTATGAGGGGAACTTTCACTTTCCCATGTTTCCTTAGCAATATCTAACAGTCCCCTGGTGTGCCTCCCATATAATAATTCAAAGGGAGAGATGGGGGTACCTCCCAGGTAGCAAACATCAAATAGGGCAGTAGACAGTCCCAATTTTTCCCGTCTTTATCTACTACCTTCCGCAGCATTTGTTTTAAAGTTTTGTTAAAACGTTCCACTAAGCCGTCTGTTTGAGGGTGATACACCGATGTGCGTAGCTGTGTCACCTTTAGGAGTTTACAAAGCTCTTTAGTCACCCGGGACATAAACGGGGTTCCTTGATCAGTAAGTACCTCTTTGGAGACTCTTACTCGTCTGAGAACTTGGAACAGCTCCCGGGCTATGGTTTTAGCAGAGGTATTTCGGAGAGGAATTGCCTCAGGATACCGAGTAGCATAGTCCATTATTACTAGGATATATTGATGGCCCCTAGCTGACTTGAGCAATCGGCCAACTATATCCATGGCAATCCTCTCAAACGGGACCTCAATGATGGGGAGGGGAACCAAAGGGCTACGAAAATGTGGCATTGGGGCAGACAACTGACATACAGGACAGGAAGCACAGTATATCTCCACCTCCCTGGCGACCCTGGGCCAATAAAACCTCTGGACTATTCGCTCTCTGGTTTTCTCAGCCCCCAGATGTCCCCCTAGCTCAGCTTTCACCATCGTTACCACACTACCTGAGTCTAACAGCCCCACAATTGGTTTGGTATTCATAAACATTTTACAACAATATTTTACATTGCCAGTATAGCAGGGCATGCAATGGTGGCAAAAAGAGACTGTCGTCTGCCACCCAAAAAGTCACAGGGCATTGGTTCATCCACCACAGGGCAATTTGCAGCAATATGTTTGGCTCCCTCCTGGGGGGCTAGCGTTCCCAGTCTCTCCTGCCATACATTGACTGGAGTCTGTCTATCACCCTTAGCTCCCCTTTTCTCGCTCTCTCCACCCCCATCCCCTGGTTCACGCTGGGGATGGTCTGGTCTTGGGGTGGAAAGTACTGAAGGGAGGTGTTTAAGTTCTCGGCAGCCAAGTACCTTTCCACTAGGTCCACCAGCATATTGGCTGTCAACGGGTCTCCGTGGCTCAACCACTTTTGTATGGAAACAGGGAGGGATCTTAGGAACCGGTCCATAACTACCGGTTCCACAATTTGCGGTCCTGACAACAGCTCCAGTTGTAGCCACTTCCTTGATAGATGTATCAGGTCATACATCTGGGAGGTTTTCCTGCTTGATAGGACCAGTTATACACCTGTTGGGCCTGGACAGCCAGGGTGACACCCAGCCGTGCCAGTATTTCTGCCTTAAGGCGGACATAGTCGCTTGCTTCCGACGGCTCTAGGTCATATTAGGCTTTTTGGGACTCCCCAGGTAATAGCGGGGCCACTAATCCTGCCCACTGTTCCACCTGCCATGTGGTCAAAAACACCTCAGGATCATCATCCGCATCAACGCCCAGCACCACTCTCGGTGTCACCCTGCTCTTGTAAAGATATCTGCTGTTTTAGGGCATCTAATTGTTGTTGGTAGCTCTGTGCTTGTATTTCCAACAATTCCTTGTGGTGGGCCTCCACTTTTCCCAGACCTAGCGGCAATTGTTGGTTAATACGCTTTTGCTCCACATTGGCCTGCTGCTGGTTGGCATTGGCCTTCTGTTGGTTGGCATTGGCCAAAACAAGCTTTTAGTATCTCCTCCATGCTGGCCTTCCAAACATCCGCTTATAAAGTTGCCCGCATCTTCCACCATATGTGAGATCGCCCGTAGCAACTAAATTCCAGGATGCATTTCAGGTGAGACAGTTACACCTGATCATACCCAGGCCTCTTTAACTCCCCCACCTGGCCAAGAAGCCTGGTACTTCAAACCCCACCTTCAGGTTAAAAGGAAAACTGACCAAACAGAAAAATCACTTAGTATATATCCAGCTTGATAGAAATTAGTTTGCAGTGTTGCAACCAAAAGAAAAAGTAACAAGAAGTGCAACAAATGTAACTATAAATGAAGCAAGTTTGTGATGGAGTAGAATGTAACATAAAAAAGTAGCACAAAAAAACATCAAGCATTAAAGATTCAAACTGACCTGTGAAATGGACTGGAGATGCGCACAGAACAGGGCGCAGGTGTGCGCTAATCAATTGCTATCACCTCACCATTGAGTTTAACATCTCCTCCACGCAGCCGAAAATAATTCACCTTAATCGGTGTATTCGACATCTTTGCTCATTTTTGCAGTAAGCGAGTTCACTAGAACTTGGGCCCGACTCGCTTGCTGACCAGCGCGTACGTACGCGCATTTCATTGATAAATCAGGGCCAGAGTGTCTATTGCCTGAATAGTAAGCATTATTCACTATTATGTTTCTGGTAATTACCTTATTAACATCAGAAGAGGTTACTATCCATCTAAATATGGAGCAACAATACTCAAACCATCGTATGTTGGCATATTTAAAAGCCCTGCCTCCATATACAGCAATATAAAAATATCCAGTTACTTGTTTACAGATACCCCGCAAATCCTATCAACGCTGACCATCTATAATGTGAGTTTATCAACAGAGGAATTATAAGTATTAGAATTGGGTCCAACAGAGAGGATGAATAAATTTGAATGCATTAAGGACCTCCACCTTTTTGCACGAAAACTATTCTTTAAAGTGCTATGACAGAGAAAAGTTGGAGAATGTCTATGAAATAAATGAATTTGAAGGATTTAAAACTGAGGACTTTAAAACATTAAAAAACTTAATGCAGTTATGGGAAAAAGGAAATGTGGAGAATGAGGATTCATATGAAACTGATGTTTTGGATGAATTAGAAGAAAATACATCACAATCAATATGTACGATAAAAAGCAAATCTTTACAATACCCAGATACCAGGACAAAATATTCGATATTTACTTTTGTGCAATTAGCTACAGAAGCAGTAAGGTAATTAAAATTGACTGATTCTGAGTGTATTATTTCTCGTAAACATCAACAGGCAATTACTTCCTTGTAGAATAATACCCATAATATTATTAAGCCCTCAGATAAAGTGGTAGTGGTTCAAAACAGAGAGAACTATAAACTAATGTGCTTGAATATCTTGAACAATAGAGAATGGTATAGAGTTATTTCTGAATGCTAAGTTGAAACGTTTTACCGAGAACACTATTCCCTTATTACGGAAGCCAGAAATGAAAATGTAATCGATGCCACAATGGCGAAGTTTTACCCACTACCTAAGGTGCATAAGTGCCTATCAAAACCACCAGGCCGTCGAATTGTATCAGGGATCGGTAGTATAGCATCCGAAGCCAGTCGTTTGGTTGATGAATATCTGAGACCACAGGTGCCAGGATTGCCCTCCTACCTTAAGGACACATTGCCCCTGATTCATCAATAAAATCCGCTCTCGCTGGAAGCGCGAAAGTACGCGCGGCCAGCGATCGCGGTTTACCGTGGTCCGGACTCGAGTGTGCTCGTACACGCGCCTCCTCACTGCCAGCCGGATTCCTGCCTTCATAATAATGAGCAATAGGGGGCGCGAATCTGTGCCGGAGATGCGCAGCTCCGGCCGCGAGCTTTTTCAGTTGCTGAATTGCGCGACGGCGTACGATTTCGGATCGCGAATACGAATGCGCGAGCGAGCGTCCAATTCTGCTTGATGAATTAGGGCCATTGCCTTAGCATTGAACCTGGAATATTGTACCTAAATCCTTGCTGGTGCTCTGGCCACTTGCTTTTTGTAATCTTGCTCTTGCCCTTGATATTGTTGCCCCTTGTATATATTTGTAAATAGTTGTTGTCACTGTATGTTTATGGGTTGTTGCACTATTCATTGTTTGCTGTTTTCCCTGTCCTCCTGTCCCTGTTGGTAGAAACCCTGACAACATCATTTCCTATATTGAAAAAAAAAGGTGCTCAATCTCACACATGTACAGTGAGATCAGCACTTATCTTACATTTTCAGGAAGACAAGTTACCTGATCTCACACCTGCAT
The DNA here is from genome assembly GCF_032062135.1 of Pyxicephalus adspersus. Classification (NCBI taxonomy): domain Eukaryota; kingdom Metazoa; phylum Chordata; class Amphibia; order Anura; family Pyxicephalidae; genus Pyxicephalus; species Pyxicephalus adspersus. The sequence goes on along the minus strand of NC_092870.1, from coordinate 9,178,893 downwards.
GGTGCAAGATAAGGTGATGTGTCGAAGAACCTGGAAAAAGGAGAAGAAGGTGCTGGGCGGAATGGTGAAAAAAAAAAAGGAAGCCGAGCGAGGATGGTGTTTGCTTCAAATACATTTGTAGATTCCTCCCTGAATTGAGTACTGAAAAATTAAAAGCAGAAATCTTTGATAGACACCAAATTTGGAAACTGATAAATGATTCAAATTTCACGTTACATGATTGATACTCTGAAGCTTCTGCCTGGCACAGCTATGTTATGGTTGTCAAGAACTTCTTGGGTAATCATAAAGCATGAAATTATGAACTGGTACAAAACTTGCTCCTAAAATTTATAAATTTGGGTGCTACTATGAGCATAAAGCTACACTATCTCCATAGCCATTTGCAAACATTTCCAGAAAACCTTGGCGATTTCAGTGAGGAACAAGGGGAGAGGTTCAATCAAGATATAAAGGTGATGGAAGAAAGGTATCAGGGCAGATGGGATAGACACATGATGGCAGACTACTGCTGGAGCCGTGATTGTCCTGATCATCAGCATAAAAGGAAATCATGCAAACTGAGTTTTTCAGTGACTTCTTTGTTAGTTAGTTTAGTTCTGTATATATACTGAATATAGAATATGTTGACATTAAGTATTTCAAAAATTTAATTTTGTATACGTAGGCATATTTCAAAAACTAGAGCCAATCTAGCAAAACCAATACCATATTTGAAATCACTTTAATCTTTGGCAAGAAAATGTTTGTTGACCAGTGTTATGCTGTGTTAACATTTGTTGTTGGTAAAATCGTCTATTCCGATTCCTGTATCACAAGAACTAGAGCCACTTTAATGAAACTGATGTCATTTTTGGATTCAGCAGACCTGAAATACACTAAATATATTGAAAAAATCTTGCCAAGTGGAAAAAAAAATTTTTTTTTGTTGAGCTGTGTTATTTCTCCAGGGTATAAACAACAGAGAAGTGTTCTCCCCGGAGATTAGCATTTTCAAATGACAAGTGACAGTACAAAGTGGTATTAGTGGAATCACCCATGCCACACAGGGGAATGAGCTGTTGGACCATGGTCCTTACTACACTTCAAGCATACTTGCAGCCACATGGAGCAAGGGGAGTCCCGGGGGTACCCTTGGTGTAAAGCATGATGACAAGTACTTTACAGCACTAAATATGTATTGCATTATTTTATTTATTTTACCCTTAAAAGGGGCTTGCTGGGATTTATATTTATGATTTCCCTGTGGGGCTTGTTATATGCACTGCCATGTTTGACTGTCCGGATATGATATTGGTTTGCAGAGTTCAGTTATTTGTGTCTTGTTTTATGCCTGTATTTATTTTTCTATAAACAGGATTTTGTAACATATAAGAGGTTTTTTTCGGCAGGACCACTTGAGTTCTGCTACGCACCATTACTTTCCTCACGTAGGCCTATCACCATAAATAATCAGCAAATAAAGTTATTACTTTGTTCTCTTTAGATTGCCCATCAACGTTAGCTCATCCCAATAGCCAAGAGATGCCCCACCCCTTCAAAATTTGCACCCTTAATGCTAAGTGACTGAATAGCCCATCTAAGCGTTCCCAACTTCTAAATGGTCACCATAAAGCCAAAGTGCAAATTCTTCTCCTTTCAAAAACACATTTATAAACCCATAGAATACACGTATAATGCACACTATGATACATTTTTATGGTGCATTTTTGGCTACTGGGTCACAGCATTTCTTGAAGTTGTCTTTCAAGCACTGATCTCCGTGTGGAAATGCCCAGCAGGGATATAAGAATTATAAAGATTTTAGTACTGAGTATCTTAATGGTGTTGCCTCCCACTGATCCACACATAGATGTTTCTCCTATGTTACAGTTACATTGTTAGTAAATAGCATCTAGTTGTCAATAATTTTCCCATGATGCATACACCCTAATAAACCTGTGCTATTCCAGTGATGAGACCTATGAAAACATACCTATCAGACACAGCAATTTGCTCCAGCATGGCAGATCCTGTGTTAGACTTCCAATTCCCAGAAATGGAAGTTCCCCTGTAATATACAAAGTGAAAGATAATTAAAGGCAATAAAGGGATGATACGCACTGCACAAAGTAAAACTTGCAAAGCAAACTGAAAGCCATGTACACCTCCATGTTTCTTCGTGGTTAAGTACAGATTTTGCTTCACATACAATGCTCTCATATCCCAACCCATGATGTCTACCATGAAAATAGAAATTAAAAATAGGCAGTAGGGATAAGCGAGTGAGATTTGTAATTTCGATTTCGCGGCAAATTGGGCCTTTCTCGCTTACCGAACATGTAAGTGAGAATGGCCTTGTTTTTTGCCATGAGGAGCACAGGCATATATATATACAGGGAAGGAGGGAGGGGTTAGTCACTCCATCTTGTGTTCTGTGTATAGGATAGACGCAGGAAGAGACGTGTATTGTGACAGGGACAGGTTAGGAGCCTTTTTAGTTAATTGTTAGCTGCATAGTTCTGTGTTTTATAGGGCATATATCCTGTACTATTGTTTAGTATAGGATATTGTGTATGTAGAATAGGTTAGGCAGACATCTTTACTTTTACATGAGCTACTAACTAGTCAGATTGGTAAATTGTCAGCAGTCAGCACATTTAGTGTAAGGTATATTGTGTGTATTACACTCTTAGGTACTGTTCACTGACTGCACATGCACTGAAGGTACAATTGTGGTTGCTGCTACTTGTAGTGCCACACATAGCTAGTCAGTTTTGTTAATATGTCAGCAGTCAGCAGATTTAATGTAATCTATATTGTGTATTAGTGAAGACACTGTTAGTCATCTTTTTTTCACACTGTACATTGACTAAAGCTAAAAACTGCTATCAATTGCAGTTCCTGCAAGAAGACCGTTTGGTACAGTTAAATTTCTGTCCTACTGTAAAATAAATACAGATATTTCAATGTTTGATACCTGTTCCTATTTACCAAAGAACACTGTTTGGTACAGTGAAATTTCTGGCCCACTGTAAAATAAATACATATATTTCAGTGTTTGATACCTGTTCCTATTTACCAAAGAAATGGTTTGGTACAGGTGCATTTTTGCTCGAATAAGTAAAAGATGAGAGGAAGACCCAGGGGAAGGCGTGGCGTTGGGCAACCTGCCACATCTGGCAGGGGGCATACTCCCTGGGAGTTGGCCACTGTAGGACAGCAGCAGCAGGAAACTGTTGGAGGCAGCAGCACAAGTTGTCTGAGTACCGGAGTACCGGTACGCTGGTAGATGTATTGAGAGGGCGGAATAAATCATACAGACACGCCATGTGGGGAGGATTGTGGACTGGGTCTCAGGGGCCTCAAGTGCAGCAGGCTCTTCTTCTGCAGCAGCATCAGGAACCAGCACAGTCGTGACAGGAGCAAAGACTGGAGTTAGCGTGGCTAATGTGCCTGTACATCCCAATGACTCTCCCTTGTTGTTTGATGAACAGCCTGAGGATCTGTTAGTGCGAAGTTCAGAGCAGGAGGCAGACTCTGAGACCCTTGGAGAGTGTGGTCAGCACTTGCTGGGCGAGGGTTCTGGATCAGTGGCTGCATTTGCAGAGGTTGGCTTAGATGAAAATGAGGATGATGATGACCGTGATGTCAGCTGGGAACCACCGGTGCGTGTAGCAGCTGTTCCGAAACAGACGTAGAGGAAAGGCAGCAGCAGCAGCAACAGACTGGAAATGGAAGGAGCCACCAATCTGCCTCATGCAAGTCCCAAATAAGAGACAGAGGAGTGGGCACAAGCAGGGGAACAGTCAGAGACGATGTGACCGTGGGGGAGAGGAAGCCGGAGCAGACGCAGGGCACCCAGCAGACGCAGAAGCAGGTAAAGAAAAAGAGCAGCAGAGTGGTTGCACGCACCGCTCCAGTGTGGTCCTTTTTCACGCTGAAAGACAATGACAAGTGCATAGCAATCTGCATCCTGTGCTACAGGTAGATCTGCAGAGGACAGGCCGGATCACATTTGGGTACAACATCCTTGCCTTTCCACATCTGCATAACACATGTGCCCTGCTTTGCGCACGTACTGAACCTGGGACAAGCTCGCTCCATCTGCAGCCATGTCCCCTGATCCCCTATTGCCGCTGCAGCGCTTAGCAAGATCCAGCGCCAACAAAGGCTGCCACCGCATAGACTAATTTGTGACACTGTGACTAGATGGAACTCCACCCTGCACTTGCTCCAGCGTCTGTGTGAGCAAAAGCTAGCCATCCACCACTAATTGGTCAGCATGGTGCATGGAGGCAGCGGGGCCCTTGGTACAGCCACACAACTGAGCTATTTTACCAATGACCGGTGGATGCAGATGGAGACGCTGTGCAAGGTACTGGCTCCCTTTGAGCAGGCCACAAACGTTGTGAGTTGGTAGCGGTCAGGCTGGAACGACTTCATACCCATCATCTTTCTGCTTGATAATACCCTGTGTGGCCTGATGGAAAGTGGCGATGGGAGAGGAGGGGAAGAAAGGGGGGAGGAGGATGAGGGTGACATTACATTCCATAGCGCACAGCCAGCATCAGGAGGAGCAAGAAGGGACACTGGCCAGCATCAGGAGTTCCAAGAGTAGGAGAAGGAGGAAGATGATTATGATGATGATGATGAGGGAGGCCATGTTGGGGCTGCTGGACAGGACCCGTCCAACCCGCATTTGTGCTGTCATGCCCCAGGCATTGTGCGGGCGATGGAACAACAGGAACTGCTGCAGCTTGAAGTGGAGGAGGTGGGTGATGAGGAGGAAGATGTTTTGACGCCTACTGAGGGACAGGAGGAGGATGAGCCCAGGGAACCCCTCTTTCATATGTGTGTCCACATGCTGCGATGCCTACTGAAGGACCCCCGCATTTGCAGTATCAAAAACCGGGATGATTACTGGCTGGCCGCCCTTTCGGATCACCGCTACAAAGACAAAATATTACAGTTTCTACCCAACCCGGCGCAAGAGAAAGAAAAGGTGACACATTCATTTTTGGGTCAACAGGCTTGAAAACTGCCTGCAGTTGGCACAGTATGCCATCTAGCTTCTTTCGTGTCCGGCATCCAGTGTTCTGTCCGAAAGAACCTTCAGTGCCTCTGGCGGAGTGGTCCGGAAAATGTCACCTTTTTGAAAATGAATGAAAGGTGGGTTACTAACAATGATCATACCCCCACTGCAGATGTCACTGATTGACTGACACAAGGACTCACTGGCCAACCCAGATGCCTCTGTGAACCCACACTGCTCCCTGTGCTGAGTCTGTGGCTGGCTATCACCAACACCCTGTCAGCTGAGCCTGCCTCGGTGGAATTTTTACGCTAGTTATCGCAACGTACAGGGGTGGCATTCATTCCCAATCTCATGCTTGCCATTGTGCCAGCTAGCAATATACTTTACATTTCAGCTGCTTCCGGGAGGCCAACAAACTGCAGATGAAAACCCCCAGTACTGCCACACTGATAGGTACCATTGCCTTTGCCTAATTTTCCAGCTAAGTATTTTAAAATTCAGGGTTGGCATTCATGTCATCGACTTCATGATGCAAACTAGCAATATCTTCTACCTTCCTACAGCTTCCGGCACCACAGACCACAGCAACAGTGCTGGCGCACAAAACATCTTGGTCTGACCCTTCTACGTTTAATCACAAATTTCAGATATTTGTATTACACACTTCTGGGTGGCATTGACAATGCACTACACCCAGTCCTAGATGCCAGTTACCAATGCGGTCCCCGCTCCTTCTCAGGGCCCATCGCCTCCTCCTCCTGGTGTTGCTGCCGCCTGTCAGTACTCCATTCACTAAAATTGTTTTACACACTTCTGGGTGGCATTGACGATGCACTACACCCAGCTCTAGATGCCAGTTACCAATGCTGTCCAGGCTCCGTCTCAGGGCCCACCGCCTCCTGCTGTTGCTGCTGCCGCCTGTCAGTACTCTATTCACTAAAATTGTATTACACACTTCTGGGTGGCATTGACGATGCATTACACCCAGCTCTAGATGCCAGTTACCAATGCGGTCCCTGCTCCTTCTCAAGGCCCACTGCCTCCTCCTTCTCCTGCTGTTGCTGCCGCCTGTCAATACTCCATTCACTAAAATTGTATTACACACTTCTGGGTGGCATTGACGATGCACTACACCCAGCTCTAGATGCCAGTTACCAATGCGGTCCATGCTCCTTCTCAGGACCCACCGCCTCCTCCTCCTGCTGTTGCTGCCGCCTGTCAGTACTCCATTCACTAAAATTGTATTACACACTTCTGGGTGGCATTGATGATGCACTACACCCAGCTCTAGATGCCAGTTACCAATGCGGTCCCTGCTCCTTCTCAGGGCCCACCACCTCCTCCTCCTGCTGTTGCTGCCACCTGTAAGTACTCCATTAACTAAAATTGTATTACACACTTCTGGGTGGCATTGACGATGCACTACACCCAGCTCTAGATGCCAGTTACCAATGCTGTCCACGCTCCGTCCCAGGGCCTACCTCCTCCTCCTGCTGCTGCTGCCGCCAGTCAGTACTCCATTCACTAAAATTGTATTACACACTTCTGGGTGGCATTGACGATGCACTATACCCAGCTCTGGATGACAGTTACCAATGTGGTCCCTGCTCCTTCTTAGGGCCCACCGCCTCCTCCTCCTGCTGCTGTTGCTGCCACCTGTCAGTACTCTATTCACAAAAATTGTATTACACACTTCTGGGTGGCATTGACGATGCACTACACCCAGCTCTCCATGACACTTACCAATGCGGTCTCCCTGGCGATAGCTGACCAGAGGCCACACACTGCTACTGCTCTCGCTGACCCACGCTCCGTCTCTGGTCCTCCATCCTTTTGCCTAATGTCACTCGGCTACTTCTCCACAACTTTATGGGTGGCATTCCTAACACGTCATCCAGGTCGTGATGCCAGATAGCAATGTGGTCTCCTGCTGTTTTGATGGCAAAGACTGCTGCCAGTGGGTTGAGTTTACAGGTAGTGCCACCACTTTTCAATGTCCCAATGTTTATGTTGCGTTTCGCTATACGGCTTCCTCAGGGGATTCGTTGGAAACGTAAATCACACTATATGAGACAGTAGTATGCTAAGTATATAATATACTTGTACATTGTAATAAATCAGTTTTTAGAGCAACTACAACCCCAGCTCTCATCACCAATAGCGAGAAAAAGCTCCATGAGACACAATTTCAAAAAATTAACAAAGACCACAGAGACTTAGAAATTATTCATTTATCTCATATCAACTGTCAGAACATGAATGTCAAGTACTTAAGATGGGCTTTCCTTCTGCCCACCAAACAATCTTGACAAATTTGAAACCATCAAAGATATCAATTTATTCGCCAGAAATCTTGTCTTGACGACTTTGTACGATAAAATCCCAATGACCTCATCATCCCAAATTCCTTTGGAATATAAAAACTACAATATCCAAGATTTCTGAATTCTGGCAGATCCCCATCAACTATTAATGGAAAATGAAGCAAGTGATCCTGCTGAGATATAATCACTAGAACCTACCATACCTTCAGAAGCCAGAACGGACCACTTATCCAGAAAACCTAAATCAACATTCTACCCAAAGTTTTCCTTAAACCCTAAAGTCCATACCTTTGTGGACTTAGTCACACAAGATATTCTAACATCGCAACTTGAAAATTCACATTCTGAAACAAACTTCACTGACAGTCAAAGAAAAGCACTCCTAAATTTATTCAAAAACCAATAGACACAAAGTCATCAAACCTTCAGACAAAGGTGGTAACATTATGATTCAAGACGTAGAATAAAGATCTATTTGTCTCAAAATCTTACAAAACACGGTATGGTATTCACCCATCTAACCAAATGTACTGGAAGAATTTGAGAATGAATTTCATTCTCTACTCTGGAATGCCTACATCACAATCATCATCATCATCATCATGATAAAAATACGAAAGATTATCTTTGGATCAAATTTCCTTTAACGCCCACATTTTATATACTCCCTAATCCTCCAGGACAGCCAATCATTTTCAGCATAAATTCCATCTCGTCAGTGAATTAGTCGACTCCTATTTATAACACTTGGTTATGGAATTGCCCTCCTACATGAAGTATATGATCGAAAATTACAAATGATATGGAGGTTCCCTCTGGCACCACCCTGGTAGCCATTAGCATACCCCATGGTAAAAGTATTGAAATTATATTTCAATGTGTAATTAGGAATCGACCACTGGAATCCGAAAAAATTACTTCACTTCATCCCGATTGTGTTATATACTTGAAAGGAATACTTTTATATATGATGACACAACATATTTACAAGTTCAATGAGTTGCCATGGGCACCAAGTTTGCCCCAACAAAGGCAAACCTTTACCTGGGCTAATGGGATAGAGAACTCTTCACTACCATCACCAGCAGCTCCTTCCATCAACACATCCTCTTATGAAGATGATATATGACATGGCCCACCAGAGTCCCTCCTAGACTTCAACTTTAATTTAAAATTCACTATGGAACACAGTAAAACCCGTCTCTCTTTTCTGGACTTATCTATCTCACTAGATGAAAACAATAAAATTACCACTACCTTATATAGAAAAAGCAGCAGGAAACAGAATTCTGCACGCTAAAAGCGCTCATCCTCTACCTTTAATTCATAGCATGCCATACAGTCAATACTTAAGACTATGAAGAAACTGTTCCACTGTATCTCCTACTCCTTTACCAGCAGATGCAAATAATTCTAGTAAAAATTAGGAAAATCCTAATCTATTGGACCACACAAAATCTCCTAACATAAACAGTTCTTTTGTTTATTATTTCTTAAAAATATATGAAAATGTTTTTAGGTTCAAAGTAAGTGTGCACCACAACTAACCTCCTGCACACACTGGCACTGCAGCAGTACACCACAGCATACAGTGGCCCTGATTCATCAAGCAAGTTCGCTTAAATACGCGCCGATATACGAGGCGTTTTTCCGCGAGTCGGAGCCGAGTGCTCATGCACTCGCCTTCACGTACCAGCCGGATTCCTGTTTTGATAAATGAGCAATCAGGTCGAGAATTAAGGCGATTAATCTTCAGCTGCGCAATTAAGGAGGATCTGATAAGCTCTGTCAATAGTGAGGTCATAGCAATTAATTAGCGCACACCTGCTCCCTGTTCTGTGCGTATCTACAGTCCATTACAGGTCAATTAGAATCTTTAATGCTTCATCATCTTTTGGGTTAGTGCTACATTTTTATGTTACATTATACTTATTCACAAAATTGATTCATTTATTGTTAGATTTGTTGTACTGTTTTGATAATTATTTGTTTGCTTGCAACACTGCAAACTAATTTAGATCAAGCTGTATACATTTTAATTAGCACTTTATAATATGTCATCACACAATTGTATGAATGTAAAAAAAAATGTCACCAAGCATTTGTCATTCTATATTGGCTTTATAGAAATCAAATATTTCAAAAAAGGATTGTTGCCAAATATGTTATAGTGCATGTATCAAGGAACATTTAGTGATTTCACTTGTGTGTGTATGTCAAAATACATTTAAATGCATATAAATACATATGCATTTTTACTATTTTAACTGGACTGGTTTGGATGGGGGGTGAATAATCAAGTACGTTTGCTTGGATGGTATGCATTGATGTGACTTTGTAATCCTCATTATTGTTAGTTTCATCTTTTGCTGCAATGTTTTTGTGCCTGGTTTGTAATTACGATTTCTGTTGTGTGTCATTCAGCAATGTTTTGTCATTGATTTTTTTTCACAAATATTGAGTACAAATGTCTGCATGGTTTCTACTCCAAACTGCTACTTGAACCCCGTCGTTGCCTTTGTCCCATTCAAGTCACATTGTCACATATTGGTATTTAAATGTATTATGTACATATTCCTTTTATGAATAAATTGTCATTAATTAATTAATTAATTTGTTTTTTTGTTTTTTTTAATAGTCTGACATTTGCACTCATGTTGATTTGCTGCCACTGTTCTACACAACTCATCTGTTTATTTGTAGTAGTATTATAGGTTTGTTCTCATTGTGCTGTGCGTCCTGATCTTAGCCCTATTGTATACAAACACTCAACAATGACAGGATGATTCCCACAGCTGCATTCATTCTTCAGCACAGCTGTGAGACTACTGACAGTGTGGGATCCCCAGGCGCTAGGGGTTAAATGAGGACAAGTCTCCCCATTCACCTCTAGTGCTCAGTGATTGGCTGAGCAAAGGGGATACCTGATGATGCTTGAGCCATCATCAGGGTTTCCCCTGTTCATCCATTCATCACTAGAGCTAAATGGGGAGACTTGTACTCATGTAACCCATGCAGCTGTGGTCATCCTGTCATTGTGGGAGAACCTGTAAAAAACTAAAGTATACAAGTTACACTAAACACACATATTTAATAAAAAAACTTTAACTTAAAGCCTTGTCCTATTTTTTTTACACATATGTTAACCCTTTTAGCCTTATATCTATATATAACTACGTAATAATATAGTATAAAAATATGAAAATTCATATATATTTCCAAATATATATCTAT
>NC_092870.1:9166140-9168101 GCF_032062135.1 Pyxicephalus adspersus | reverse complement strand
TGTAGGCAACCAGCAGGAAAGGTACTAGAGGGCAGATATGTAGCCATGCAGGTTGCTGATATCAGTGCTATAATTCCAGGGATTGCAGTGTGACTGTTCCAGCAGTTTATCCCGGGATTTCGCCACTGCTGGAGAAAAGTCCAGGTGCAGCTCCCAGAGGGAGTAAAAAGGGAATGGCTGCCAGGGAGCAGAGGGAGGAAAAAACTCTAAGGGAGAGGATGAGAGAGAGAGAGAGAGAAGACGGGAGAGAGAGAGAGAGGACGAGAGAGAGAGAGAGGACGAGAGAGAGAGAGAGAGGACGAGAGAGAGAAAGAGAGAGACTCTGCACAAGGTGACTCTAGTTTTTTTTTTGCCTATTTGAAAATGGACTGTTATAGAACACGGGACAGCTGAAGATAAGTGTTTATGTCTTGGATCTTTAACCGGCTGATGTTAAGCCATCCTGCTGGGATAATTTTGTTGTTGTTTTTTTCAATAAAACCCTGATGCGGCATTCAGTCCTGCTAGTTGCCTACCATTTGTCCAGCTAACTCCCACATATGGTGCAGGATGCGGGCACACTGGTTGCTAAGAGTAACGGCTGCATACATTTTTGTTTTTTGGACTGCTACATTGCTGCCCAGCAAGCTATTAAAGCATTTGGTGCAGGTCAGTGCTGCCCAGCAGGAAACCAACCGTCTGTTGCTGGAACAGGTCACAGTCCTGGGGCAGAGGGTGTCAGCTCAGTCAAGGAATATGGAGGAGTTATCTGGGACTCTGAATGGAAAAAAGGCAGTGCACCGCGCCTTACAAAAAATTACCCCAGATGACAATGAGAGGCTTATCTGGCAGTGTTTGAAAGGATTGTGGAAAGGGAGAAACCTGCTGCTGAATGGACTGACGTTCTGGCGCCTTATTTGACTGGGGAGCCGCAAAAGGCATGTTTTTGGCAGAAATCATGGCCCGGCTGGGAGTCACCTTATCTGTACGGGCTCGCAGAGTCCATGACTGGTGGTTTGAGGAAAATAAGCCGCCCCGCTCCCAAATGTTTGATTTGCTACACCTTGTGCGCAAGTGGCTACAGCCCGAGACACTGAGTCCCGCAGACATTGTCGACCGAATCGTCCTCGACCACTATGTGAGCGGACTTCCTTCGGACATTCACCGATTGTTGCTCATGGAGACCCCAAAACACTGGATCAGTTGAGGAGGATGCCCAAACAGATGCGGTAGGGGTGACCACGGATGTATCAGACAGTTTTCTCCTCGCAGTATTGGCTGGGGATGAGGGTGAGGCGTCTTACCCTGAGCAGAATGTCACGGACTTGGAAGTGTCACGGGAGAACTTCGGAACTGCTCAGTTACAAGACCCCACTCTGAAACATGCATGGGAAAATGTAACTGTACTGAATGGGGTACCTCAGGAGCCTAATGCTGATCAAAGGTTTCCTCACTTTGCTGTAAGCAACAATCTAAAAACTACCTCATAGAAGGATGATCCTTGATATGGCTCACACTCATTTACTTGGGGGTCATTTGGGGACTGATAAAACAAAGTAAAGAATTCTGCAAAGTTTCTATTGGCCAGGTTGTTACCAAGAGGTTGAAAAGTCTTGTAGGTCCTGCCCAACCTGCCAAGTAACTGCTCCTGTGAGTCACTTTTGGAGCCCCTTGGTTCCCCTGCCAATAATTGAGATTCCATTTGACCGAATAGCTATGGATTTGGTGGGGCCGTTAGTCAAGTCTGCCCGAGGCCACCAGTATATTTTGGTAGTGCTAGATGCCACCAGGTATCCTGAAGTAATTCCGCTGCAGAATACCTCCTCTAAATGCATTGCTCGGGAGTTACTTCATGTATTTTCCCGAACTGGCCTACCAAAACAAATACTGACTGACCAGGGTACACCTTTGATGTCTAAAGTTATGAAAGATCTCTGCAAATTACTGAAAATTAAGCAGCTAAGAACCTCTGTATATCATCC
>NC_092870.1:9161954-9165663 GCF_032062135.1 Pyxicephalus adspersus | reverse complement strand
ATCCATCAGCCTGGGAAAAGAAAGCCCATCCAACTCTATCACGTGAATTTAATCAAACCTTGGAAGGATAGAGAGTCCCTGGTAGCGACCACAAAACCCCAAAGGAATTCCCATGCAGATATTGAAAAGGTTGCAATAGGTGACACCCTGTCCAAACCCCAAAAACAAGGAGTTTCTACAACGGAACAGGAATATTTTTATGGCCCTGCCAGAAATTACAGATGTCATTCAGCATGACATAGTCACTGACCCCAAGGTAACGAAAAACATTAAACCATACAGAATCTCGGAGGCTCGATGACAAGCGGTCTCTGAAGAGGTAAAGCGTATGTTAGATCTGCAAGTTATTGAGGAATCCAAAAGCGCCTGGTCATGCCCCATTGTATTGGTACCTAAGCCAAATGGGGCCTGGCGGTTCTGCAATGACTTCTGCCGACTAAATGAAGTCTCTAAATGCGATTCCTATCCTATGCCTCGGGTAGATGAGTTAATTGAAAGGTTGGGACCAGCTAGGTATATTACCACGCTTGACCTCACCAAGGGATACTGGCAGATTCCCCTATCAGAGGAGGCAAAAGAAAAGACTGCCTTCTCCACCCCAGATGGGCACTTTCAGAATTTGGGTTACAAGGGGCACCCGCCACTTTCCAGAAATCAATGGATAGGGTCTTGAGGCCCCATAAAAGGTACGCAGCTGCATACTTAGACGATATTGTGGTCTTTAGCACAGACTGGGAAAAACATCTACGTAAGGTACAGGCAGTACTTGATTCTCTCAGGAAAGCTGGCTTTACTGCTAACCCTAAAAAGTGCGCTATTGAGTTGGAGGAGGCTCGCTATCTGGGGTATATTGTAGGTAAGGGCACAATAAGACCACAGGTAAACAAAGTGGAGGCAATTAAGAATTGGACACAGCCTCTGACAAAAAAACAGGTGAAGGCGTTTTTGGGGATTGTTGGCTATTACCGCAGGTTTGTCCCAAACTTTTCCTTCATTGCAGCACCATTAACAGACTTTACAAAAGGGAGAGAGTCAGTAATGGTCCAGTGGTCTCAGGAGGCAGAAAAGGCGTTTCAGGACCTTAAAAAAGCCCTGTGCAGTCAGCCTGTGCTGATCGCACCAGACTTCTCAAAAGAGTTTGATGTCCAGACTGATGCCTCAGAGGTGGGTTTAGGGGCAGTAATGTCACAGGAGGTAAATAGGGAAGAACACCAGATTATATATTTGAGCAGAAAACTCACCTCCTGTGAGAGAAACTACTCAATCGTGGAGAGGGAGTGTTTGACTATAAAGTGGGCCCTCGAGGCTCTACGGTACTATTTGGCAGGTAGGAAGTTCCGGTTGGTATTGGACCATGCCCCTTTGGATGTGCCGAAATAAAGGGAACAATGCAAAGGTGACAAGGTGGTTCCTGGCGCTACAGGACTTTAATTTTGTGGTAGAGCACAGGGCAGGGAAGCATCATATCAATGCTGATGCCTTATCAAGGGTTCACTGTCTGTCAGGGTCAAATGCCCGGTCCCCTGGCCTTGGGCAGAGGGGGGGAGGGGGGGATATGTAGGCAACCAGCAGGAAAGGTACTAGAGGGCAGATATGTGCCATGCAGGTTGCTGATATCAGTGCTATAATTCCGGGGATTGCAGTGTGACTGTTCCAGCAGTTTATCCCGGGATTTCCCCACTGCTGGAGAAAAGTCCAGGTTCAGCTCCCAGAGGGAGTAAAAAGGGAATGCCTGCCAGGGAGCAGAGGGAGGAAAAGACTCTAAAGGAGAGGACGAGAGAGAGAGAGAAAGAGAGAGAGAGAGAGAGAGAGAGGATGAGAGAGAGAGAGGACGAGAGAGAGGACGAGAGAGAGAGAGAGAGAGAGAGAGACACAAGACTCTGCACAAGGTGACTAGTTTTTTTTCTGCCTATTTGAAAATGGACTGTTATAGAACACGGGACAGCTGAAAATGATTGATGTATATAATTATATGTATATATAATGTGAGATTGGCCCGTAGCAACGGGGGGTGTTTCAAACAGGAAACAGGGCCAGCAGGTTAAAAGTGCTCTAAGGCCCTAAAAAGGACTCTAAGGCCCTAACCATATAGCTTTTCCAACAAAGTCTGTGTCTTTGTTCACAGTTTATAGTTCACAGTTCACCTTGGACCTCCTCCCAGCTTACCAGCCAGGACAGAGCCACAGGAATAAGCAGGCTGGGAGTTTATATCCCCAGCCTAATTTCCAGGATGCATTTCAGGCGAGACAGTTACGCCTGATCATACCCAGGTCTCTTTAGCTCATTGTCATTAAGCCTGGTACTTCAACCCCACCTTCAGGTCAAAAGGAAAACTGACTAAACACAAAAATACTCTGCGTATAACTTGTATCTGGGGTAAATGTACCTGTCATCCTGGACGAAACCCTTGTGATTTATTTGGCCAGCTATTACAATATATATATATATATATATATATATATATATATATCTAGTGAAGTAAACAAGAACATGTGTGTGTGTTTGGGACTTTTGTGTAAAGATCTAGTCTGCTGTCAAAAGCGAGCTCTCGTCTGCTAGAGTATGCAGGAATTCATCGTGAGCGTTTAGGTAGGCGCCTATGTAAACAGCTGAAATCATGAAAGCTGAAACTGAACCTGAAAACAATAGGTCATTTAAAAATATGCTTATTTCTTAGCTAATATATATCTTTGAAACATTTGAACACCCCAAACATTTTTTTTTAGGGCTATGTTAAGATGTGTGCTATTGGAAAGAATGATTTTTTAGGGGAACAGTGACTTTTATGCAAACTCACCAGTGTCGAGCTGCCGGAGATGCGCAGCTCGGAGCGAGTGGTCATTTCAGTTGATAACTGCCGAAATTTGGTTGATAGGAAAATAGGTTTTTGGCGTCTGATTCTGGATCGCGAATACACATGCGCGAGCGAGCTTCCGATTTGGCTTGATGAATCAGGCTCCCCATGTGCTTCATTAAAAATAAAATGCAGGAGTTGCAGCCCATTCAAAATGAATGGGGTGTAATAACGTAGCATGCCACCATGCACAATGAACTGTACTGCAGTGCATGTTAGTGTAAACAAGTCCACTGGTACTGAGCAGAACTGTAGGGAATTTTATAAGGCATCACAAAACAGCAATGGAAGCTCTAAATTTCCTTTAAGACAGGTTTACTCTAGATTAGAAAAGAAATACAATCTCAAAGATGATAAAACCTACAGAATAGCTGAATATGATACCACAGTGTTATCTGTCAATATTTGAACTAGTAGTTTTATGTATAAAGAAAATTGAACTGGCAGGAATCAAAATATACAAAATGATTCATTTGTCTGAATTTTTTTTCACTCACTCACTTGGTATTACATTTTTTTGTGAGTTTTTTATTGAAACTTTTTCAGTTAGAATTTGTTAGTTATTTTTCAGTTTAAATTGTTAGTTATTAACATAGTTTACAGGTGAAATATCAATACAATAGCAAAGCCATATAATAACATATAAATATGTATATATATGCATACATATAAAAGAGCTAAAAAGAAAAACAATGGTGGAGTATGACTTAAACAATGCAGTCCTAGATAATAAACGTGGCAAACCAGGGGGATCCCATATACAAAACATAACATTGTACCTAGACCAAAGGACAAAGAAAATAAAACTGAATTGAAAACATGACAATAAAGTAATTAAAAAAAGAAAAAAAAAGA
>NC_092870.1:9153933-9161949 GCF_032062135.1 Pyxicephalus adspersus | reverse complement strand
GGGGTCTCTGAGGCGATTGGTTGAAGGAAATGGGGAGGATCAAAGGAACCCATTACACCTGTAATTGGGCATAATAAACATCCCATGGTTCCCAGACCTGTTCAAGTTTAGTTACATTGTTCCTGAGTAGAGCAGTAAGGTACTCCATCAAACGAACATCCTGAATACGGGCAAATAAATCTTCTAAAGATGGAGGTAAGACGGATTTCCACTTAGTGGAGATCAGGGTGTGAGCCGCCACCAAAATATGTGTAATGAGCCTAGATGTGAGTTTGGGGAGACCTGTGAAGGGTAAACCCAGCAGATGATGTAGTGGATTTAGGATGGATCGACATTGGGTCACTCCTCCAATTAAATGATTAACCTTATCCCAATAACTTTTTATAATGGGACAAAACCAGAAAATGTGTTCTAGAGTCCCGGGTTGGGACCTACATCGCCAACAATTAGGGTCTACTTCTGGAAACAGCCTGTGGAGCACATCTGGTGTGTGGTACCATCGAAACAAAATCTTATACAAATTTTCCTTATCAAGGGTGCAAATAAGAGCTTTTATTTGCTGCTTCCCAAATATCAGTCCATTTCTCCCTATCAAGAGTCCGACCTAAAATAGCTTCCCAGGTGCACATATAAGCAAATTTACCAGTAGTCTCCCATGTTGATACATGGAGAAGAAGATAAATGGAGGAGATAAGGCCCTTGGTGTAAGGACCAGCTGCACACATCCTCTCAAAGGAAGTAATTTAAGTAAATCTGGGTGATTGTTGAAGAGAGAGGACATAATGCCTGATCTGCAGGTATGCAAAAAAGGTTTGGGGAGGTCAAATTTCCCTTGTAATTCCGGGAGGGAAAGTAATCTCCATTCTACCGGATGCAAAATATTTTGGATATGAAAAAGCCCTCTCTCTCGCCAGGGTTGCCACATGGATCTGATTAGACTGTTGGGTATCAGGGGGGTATTTATAATAGAGGTAAGTACTAAGGCCGGAGCGGAAAGACCATACTTAAGCTTGTAGGCTCTCCATATGTTTCTCATAAACACCATTGGTGAAAGCAAACCTCTATCTGTTAACAGCATGGAAGAGCTCCATAGCATCACATTGGGGTGTAGAGGGGCGAGCCAGGCCTCTTCCAACTCCCGGCAAATACTGGAGGAAAATAGTTTAGTCCATAAGGGCAAATAGCGAAGGTTAGTTGCTATATATTATTTAATGAGGTCCGGGGCCCCTAGGCCTCCCAGATCTTTGGGTGTACAAACCACTGTCTTAGACAGTCTATGTCTCTTATGTGCCCAAATAAAATTCAGAAATCCAGCTTGTAGTTTTTTCAGGGTCAGAATAGGGACCCGGACCGGAAGGGTCTCAAATAAATAAAGGAGCTTGTGTAAGAGCATCATTTTCACTGATGCAATGCGTCCCATGAGCGACAAAGAGTGGCCCTTCCATTTGTTCAGATAATTGTATATCTCCTGGAATAGCGGAGGAAAGTTATGGGCATATAATTGGTTATACATGGTCTCTGATTTGAGTGCCTAAGTAACTCAATGAACAATCCCGCCACAAAAATGAGAATCTGTCTTGCAATGCTGAGAGTTGTGAGGGTGGCAAATATAAAGGTAAGGCCTCCGTCTTGGAGGAATTCACTTTATAGCCTAAGGTAATACCAAAAGTGTGTAGTTCAGCCCATAAATTAGGGAGGGTGGTAAGAGGCTGTGTCAGTGTGAGAAGTCATCTGCATATAGTGAGATTTTGTAGGAGGATCCCTTCACTGGGACTCCCTGAATATTGGGATTAGATTGGATCTTCTCTGCAAGTGGCTCAATACTAAGTGCAAAAAGCAAGGGGGACATCCCTGTCGAGTCCCGCTTTTAATTGGAAATAGCGTAGAGGAGGCGTGAGGTAATTTGACCGAGGCTGATGGGCAGCTGTAGAGGGAACGTATAGCGCCTACAAATGGTCCAGAGAACCCCATTTTAGCAAGTGTGGAGAACATGAATGGCCAACTAAGACGGTCAAACGCCTTCTCTGCATCTAAGCTGAGTACTAATGAAGGGGTATTGCGTTTGGTATTACATTGTTAAACATTTGACACCTTGTTTTGTCACTCATCACATCAGCATGAGAGCTATGATTTGTCACCTGTGTACAGTAATCTAATTCAGAAAGTCTCATTTTGAATTTACATGTAGTATTTATACATATAGTACTGCCAGGCACACTACCATCTGGTGGCAATTTTCAACCATGACATGGAATGAACGTCAATTATTCCAACATAAATAGAATTTAAACTTAAACTAAATTGAAAAATTAAAATAAAATGAATAAATAAATTAAAAAAATCACACTTACCTTTAATCCCTCAATCGCACTGGAGCTTTCCTCACTCGGGGCCTTCTTCTTCCTGCTTCTGGGTATGTCACCCGAACTTGGGTGATGCAGTTCGCTGAAAAAGAGGGAAAAAAAAGAATGCCTCTTTCCCTTCAGAGAAAGAAAAATCCCCCTTCTGTGCATGCTCAAGATCGGGCATGTGCAGAAGGAGCACCCAAGAGCCTACGGACGGGATGCCTACGTCACACATGCCGGGAGTCCCTGTGCTCCTATTCAGTCTTGATCACTGCAGCAATCAAGGTTGTCTACCCTAATTGAGGTTGTCTACCCTTTTATGTAAAGTAAAAATTTGAGTTTAGGTCTGCTTTATTGACCTTAAACTAGCATCTCCACCTATTTTAAAATATAATCATAAATAATAAGATGGCCCTAGAGACTTTTATTTATTAGTAAACAGGCTGCAGACTATAAATAGATGGAGCAAGTGAGCATTGCCTTGAGTTGTTGTTATATCTTGAGTGAGTCGCGGTAAGGACGTCTGTAAGAAGCCTGTGCTGTAGAATTTTTCAGCAAGCATTCTTTTTCATGACCCATAAGGGAATAAGCCTTCATGTCTAGGTCCAAATTTTACTTGTTAGCCAGACCTCATTTATTGGTCTTAGACATTCACTTTTGCAAGTAGCTCACATTCTCTCTAATGTGAGGACCTGTTGCTGGGTGAAAAGGCTAAAACACTAAAGAGATATATGTGCTGCACGGGGAACCCCTTTAAGGCACCCTGTGAGGCAGGAACTGACATTAGTTTAGTTACTGGCTTTGATTGGCAGATATCAAAAAACAAATACAAAAAAGGCTTGATTTGCACTGTGGAAATGGGCTGCACCAAAAAACGTGCCTGCATGCTACTGCATTACTATGCACTGAGGCACTGCAACCCAAATGAGCCGAGATGACACCAGACTCGTTGGCACTAGTTGCATGAAGGGGAAGTAGCCGAAGAGAGTAAAGAAGAATAATATATATCACTTTTTTCATCATCCCCTGGGCAAAAAGGGGCAGGTAACTTTTTTTAGCTTTAAACACGATTACAAATGGTCCACAATAATTTTGATAACTGCTATAAGTGTCTAAATAATTAGGCTCAATTAGTTGGACATCTTTGTGGCTTTTATAAACCCCTTAACGACTGGCTTGGTACCAATTTAAAAAAGGTAATGCCTATATTTAAACAAAAGGACCACCTAGTTAAACACATCCCCGTAAGTTTAACTTCTATTGAAGAGACAATATTGGATACATAAAAAAGTGGTAGCTATGGATGTAGTTACATAGTAGGTTAGGTTGAAAAAAGACATCAAGTCCATCAAGTTCAACCACTATGGAAATAAACATATCCCAGATATAAAACCCTATGGACATAGTTGGTCCAGAGGAAGGCAAAAAAAAAACCCTGGTACAATTTGCTTTTACAGGAGAAAAAAAATCCTTCCTGATTCCATGAGTCAATCAGAAGTTCCCTCGATCAAAAGCCTGTTATCTTTGATTTAAAGCTTTATTACCCAAGTTATATTCTGTGTTTCTAGACATACATCCAGCTTTTTCCTAAAGCAATCTATAGTATTTGCTGAAATGACTTCCTTAGGGAGCCGATTCCACATTTTCACAGACCTTACAGTGAAGAATCCCTTCCTTATCTGCAACTTAAACTTTTTTTCTCCAGATGCAAAGAGCGCCCCCTTGTTCTTTGTATCAATCTTAAAGTGAATAATTGGGAAGAGAGATCTCTATATGGACCGTTTATATATTTATACAGGGTGATCATATCCGTCCTTAAACGTCTCCTATCTAGGGAGAATAGGTTCAGTTCAACTAATCTCTCTTCATAGCTGAGCTCCTCCATTCCTTTTAATAATTTAGTTGCCCTTCTCTGCACTCTCTCCAATTCCACAATGTCCTTTTTGTGAACTGGTGCCCAAAACTGGACTGCATATTCCAGATGTGGTCTGACCAATGCTTTGTACAGGGGTCAGGATTATGTCTCCATCTCTGCAGTCTATTCCTCTTTTAATACAAGAAAGTACTTTGCTAGCTTTAGATATTGCAGCTTGGCATTGCATGCTGTTATTAAGTCTACCAGAACCCCCAGATTTTTTTTTCTATTTCTGACTTTCCCAAATGTATTCTCCCTGGACAGTAGGAAGCATGAATGTTGTTAGCCCCCAAGTGTATAACTTTACATTTATTCATAATAAATGTCATTTGCCACTTGGCTGCCCAATCAAACAGTACATCCAGGTCTGCTTGTAGATTATAGACATCCTGTGACATCCAGGGCTGCAAGAGCAATCAGGGGAGCGGAGCTGTCAGCTTCGCTCCCCTGATTGCTCTTGCAGGTCCCGAAAAATTAGATTTCCCAATTTACACAGGCCGTTCTCGCTTACATGCTCGGTAAACGAGAACGGCCCGATTCCCCGCGAGATCGAATTTTTAAATCTCACGCACTCATCCCTAATGATAATATTTTCTCCCAGTCCAAGTCACAGAGAGCCGCCCTTAATAAAAAATTTGCTCTTAAAATTGTATGTATTTATCTTTTTTTGGTTCCTGTTTAAACTTACATTAAATGAAATCATAATATGGTCACTGCTACCCAGATTCTCTTTTATTTTCACATTTGTTGTGTAAGCTCTGCATTGTTAGAAAAAATAGTTCCAGCAGAGTATCATTTCTAGTTGGGGCTTCTAAAAACTGTACCAGACTATCTTGTATTAAATTCATACATTTCTGCCTTTTTGCTGTTGCTGTAGTGCCATTCCTCCTATCAATGTCAGGGTAGTTAAAATCTCATATTACTAAAACATTGCCAGCTTTTGAAGCCTTTTCTATCTGTGCTAGTAGTTGATTCTCTATTTCATCCTTATAACTGGGGGGGGGGGGTTATAGCAGACTCCAATAATTAACTGTGTATTATGCATCCCTATATTCAACCTCCCCCCTATTGTCTCATCATCACATGCTCCATCAACAATTTCTTCTTTTACATTCACTTTCAGATCACCTCTCACATACAGACAGACACCACCACCTTTTCGTTTTACTCTGTCAAACTCTGTTGTACGAAAGAGAGTATAACCAGGAATATTGACAGCCCAGTCATGTGAGAAACAAAGCCAGGATTCAGCAATATCAACTAAGTCATAATGTTCTTCATTAATTAAGGCTTCCAACTCCCCTATTTTGTTTGCCAGACTTCTAGCATTGGTGAACAGGCTATTTAACCTCTTGGGCGGTTCATTTCTGTCCGGATTTTTATGTCTAAAAGCAGTTTTTCATGAAAATGTAATTTTACAGTATAATATAATAGTATGAGTATAATAAGTTTGAAACACAAAATCATGTCAAAATAATAAATTAAATACTGTGAGTGTCCCTAGAAAGGGTAGAAAAGTGTCAGGAATATGCAATAAAGGCTCCAAGGAATAGAGAGGTAATAGAATGTTTTGAAACTTCTGGGCCCTGGAGCCGGCCAAGGGAGTGAAAGGGTGGGCAAGTGAGATGGTGTGCTCAGCGAGAGAGGCTGAGAAGGCTGACAGAGAAAGTACTCAGCCAGAGAGGAATGCCAGGCTGAGAGAGAGCCAGAGTGGATTCCAGGCTGAGAAAGAGCCTAAGGGACTCCAAGCTGAGAGAGAGCCAGAGTGCATTCCAGGCTGAGAGAGAGTTAGAGAGAGATGCCAGGCTGAGAGAGAGCCAGGGTGCATTCCAGGCTGAGAGAGAGACAGATGGGGATTGCAGGCTGAGAGACAGAGTGTATTCTAGGCTGAGAGAGAGCCAGAGTGGATCCAGGCTGAGAGAGAGACAGAGAGGATTACAGTCAGAGAGAGACAGATGGGGATTCCAGGCTGAGAGAGAGACAGATGGGGATTCCAGGCTGAGAGAGAGACAGATGGGGATTCCAGGCTGAGAGAGAGCCAGAGAGGATTCCAGTCAGAGAGAGACAGATGGGGATTCCAGGCTGAGAGAGAGACAGATGGGGATTCCAGGCTGAGAGAGAGACAGATGGGGATTCCAGGCCGAGAAAAAGACAGATGGGGATTCCAGGCCAAGAGAGAGACAGATGGGGATTCCAGGCTGAGAGAGAGACAGATGGGGATTCCAGACAGAGAGAGACAGATGGGGATTCCAGGCTGAGAGAGAGCCCGAGTGGATGCCAGGCTGAGAGAGAGCCACAGTGGATGCCAGGCTGAGAGAGAGCCCGAGTGGATGCCAGGCTGAGAGGGAGCAACAGTGGATGCCAGGCTGAGAGAGAGCCACAGTGGATGCCAGGCTGAGAGAGAGCCAAAGTGGATTCCAGGCTGACAGAGAGCTAGAGTGGATTCCAGGCTGAGGGAGCCCGAGTAGATGCCAGGCTGAGGGAGACCCAAAGGGTTCCAGGAAAGCCAGCGGCCAAACAGTATTACTAAACTGTGAGTGGTTCAGTACTGATATAGGGTGTTAGTAAGAGAGGGCACCTAAGTGAGGTAGCCAGATGCCCAGCCGATTACTGTTTATTGTTCTATTGTGAAGTGCTGGGGAGTGTGCTGTAACACTTGCCTATTCCAAACAAAAACTGCTGTTATTTTGGACTTTTGGAGTCTGCTGCCTCTAATCTGCCCTGTTAGCATCCCGTTACCATGAGTGCCATTTTTCTGTTTATTTTGATAGATAGCAAGTGGTATCAGAATTAAATATCTGTATTTTTTTTACAGAAATACAGAAATTTTAATTGTCTTTTGGATAGCAAGTAGTGTCAGAATTAAATATCTGTATTTTTGTACAAAAATACAGAAATGTTTCTGTTTATTTTGATACATTGCAAGTGGTATCAGAATTAAATATCTGTGTTTTTTACAGAAATACAGACATTTTTATGGCTTTTTTGATAGCAAGTGGTATCGGAATTAAATATCTGTATGTTTTTTTCTTACAGAAATAGAGCAATTCTTCTGTTTCTTTTGATAGATTGCAAGTGGTATCAGAATTAAATATCTGTATTTTTTTACAGAAATAAGATTGCAAGTGGTATCAGAATTAAATATCTGTATTTTTTATAGAAATACAGATATTTTTCATGGCTTTTTTAATAGATTGCAAGTGGTATTAAAATAAAATATCTGAATTTTTTTTATAGAAATAAAGAAATTTTAATTGCCTTTTTTATAGCAAGTGGTGTCAGAATTAAATATCTGTATTTTGTTTACAGAAATACAGACATTTTTCTGTTTATTTTGATAGATAGCATGTGGTATCAGAAATAAATATCTGTTTTTTTTTTTTTGAAGAAATACAGAATATTTTCTGTTTATTTTGAAAAATAGCCTGTGGTATCAAAATTAAATATCTGTATTTTCTTACAGTAATACAGATATTTTTATGGGTTTTTTGATAGATTGCAAGTGGTATCAGAATTAAATATATATTTTTTTTTTTACAGAAAGTTTTCTGTATATTTTGATAGAATGCAAATGGTATCAGAATTAAATATCTGTATGTTCTATTTTTTACAGAAATACAGAAATTTTTATGGCCTTTTTGATAGATAGCAAGTGGTATCAGAATTAAATATCTGTATTTTTTATAGAAATACAGACATTTTTCATGGCTTTCTTAATAGATTGCAAGTGGTATCAAAATTAAATATCTGTATTTT
>NC_092870.1:9064392-9153452 GCF_032062135.1 Pyxicephalus adspersus | reverse complement strand
ACAGACATTTTTATGGCTTTTTAATAGATTGCAAGTGGTATCAGAATTAAATATTTTTTTTTTTTTTACAGAAAGTTTTCTGTATATTTTGATAGATTGCATATGGTATCAGAATTAAATATCTGTATGTTTTATTTTTTACAGAAATACAGAAATTTTTATGGCCTTTTTGATAGATAGCAAGTGGTATCAGAATTAAATATCTGTATTTAAAATAAATACAGACATTTTTATGGCTTTTTTGATAGATAGCAAGTGGTATCAGAATTAAATATCAGTATGTTTTTTCTTACAGAAATAGAGCAGTTCTTCTGTTTCTTTTGATAAATTGCAAGTGGTATAAGAATTAAATATCTGTATTTTTTTTACAGAAATACAGATATTTTTCTGTTTATTTTGGGAGATTGCAAGTGGTATCAGAATTAAATTTCTGTATTGTTTTACAGAAATACAGAATTTTTTATGGATTTTTTGATAGATAGCAAGTGGTATCAGAATT
The DNA here is from genome assembly GCF_032062135.1 of Pyxicephalus adspersus. Classification (NCBI taxonomy): domain Eukaryota; kingdom Metazoa; phylum Chordata; class Amphibia; order Anura; family Pyxicephalidae; genus Pyxicephalus; species Pyxicephalus adspersus. Next base: position 9,152,953 of record NC_092870.1, on the reverse strand, counting down.
AAATATCAGTATTTTTTTTACAGAAATACAGAAATTTTTATGGCCTTTTTGATAGATAGCAAGTGGTATCAGAATTAAATATCTGTATTTTTTCACAGAAATACAGACACTTTTATGGCTTTTTAATAGATTCCAAGTGGTATCAGAAATAAATATCTGTATTTTTTTGAAAGAAATATTGAAATTTTTATGGGTTTTTTGATAGCAAGTAGTATCAGAATTAAATATCTGTATTTTTTTACAGAAATACAGAAATTTTTCTGTTTATTCTGAGAGATTGCAAGTGGTATCAGAATTAAATATATGTATTTTTTTTTACAGAAATACAGAAATTTTTCCGTTTATTTTAGAAGATTGCAAGTGGTTTCAGAATTAAATAGCCATATTTTGTTTACAGAAGTACAGACATTTTTCTGTTTATTTTGATAAATAGCATGTGGTATCAGAATTAAATATCTGTATTTTTTATAGAAATACAGACATTTTTCATGGCTTTTTAAATGTATTGTAAGTGGTATCAGAATTAAATATCTGTATGTTTTTTTTTACAGAAATACAGAATTGTTTATGGCCTTTTTGATATATAGGAAGTGGTATCAGAATTAAATATCTGTATTTTTTTACAGAAATGCAGAAATTTTTCTGTTTATTTTGAGAGATTTCAAGTGGTATCAGAATTAAATATCTGTATGCTTTTTTTACAGAAATACAGAAATTGTTATGGCCTTTTTGATATATAAGAAGTGGTATCAGAATTAAATATCTCTATTTTTTACAGAAATACAGACATTTTTCTGTTTATTTTGATAAATAGGAAGTGGTATCAGAATTAAATATCTGTATTTTTGTCACAGAAATACAGACATTTTTATGGCTTTTTAATAGATTCCAAGTGGTATCAGAATTAAATATCTGTATGCTTTTTTTACAGAAATACAGAAATTTTTATGGCCTTTTTGATATATAGGAAGTGGTATCAGAATTAAATATCTGTATTTATTTTACAGAAATACAGAAATTTTTCTGTTTATTTTGATAGATAGCAAGTGGTATGACATTTTAATATCTGTATTTTTTTACAGAAATACAGATTTTTCTGTTTACTTTGATAGATTGCAAGTGGTATCAGAATTAAATATCTGTATTTTTTTACAGAAATACTGAATTTTTTATGGCTTTTTTGATAGATAGCAAGTGGTATCAGAATTAAATATCTGTATTTATTTTACAGAAATACAGAAATTTTTCTGTTTATTTTGATAGATAGCAAGTGGTATGACATTTAAATATCTGTATTTTTTTTACAGAAATACAGAGATTTTTCTGTTTACTTTGATAGATTGCAAGTGGTATCAGAATTAAATATCTGTATTTTTTATAGAAATACAGAAATTATTATATTTATTTTGATAGATTGCAGGTGGTATCAGAATTAAATATCTGTATTTTTTTATAGAAATGTTTCTGTTTACTTTGATAAATAGCAAGTCGTATCAGAATTAAATATCTTTATTTTTTTACAGGAATACAGACTTTTTTTGGCTTTTTTAATGGAAAGCATGTGGTATCAGAATGAAATATCTGTATTTTTTTAAAAGAAAAACAGAGATTTTTCTTTTTTTTTTTTTTTTTTTATTTATTTTTTATTAGCAACCAATAAAAACAGACAATTACAGAACTCAAACTAGTGTATACAGATGGGAAAAGCAAGGTAAAAAGTTCAGTTCTACTATTCTTCTAAGGTCAGCAGGGATATTAGTGCCCAGGTATCTAACAAAGCCTCGAGCCCATTTAAATGGAAAGGAGGGTGCCAACGCTTTCCGTGTCGCAGGTGGTAAGTTAATATCCAATACCAAAAAACAGAGATTTTTCTTGTTTATTTTGATAAATAGCAAGTGGTATCAGAATTAAATATCTGTATTTTTTACAGAAATACAGAAAATGTTCTGTTTATTTTGATAGATTGCAAGTGGTATCAGAACTAAATATCTCTGTTTATTTTACAGATACAGACATTTTTATATTTATTTTGATAGATAGCAAGTGGCATCAGAAATAAATATCTATATTTTTTACAGAAATATAGACATTTTTATGGCTTTTTTGATAGATAGCAAGTGGTATCATAATTAAATATCTGTATTTTTTTACAGAAATACAGACATTTTTATGGCTTATTTGATAGATAGCAAGTGGTATCAGAATTAAATATCTGTATTTTTTTACAGAAATACAGACATTTTTATGGCTTTTTAATAGAAAGCAAGTGGTATCAGAATTAAATATCTATATTTTTTTACAGAAATACAGAAAGTTTTCTGCTAATTTTGATAGATTGCAAGTGGTATCAGAATTAAATATCTTTATTTTTTTTACAGAAATACAGAATTTTTCTGCCTATTTTGACAGATTGCAAGTGGTATCAGAATTAAATATCTCCATTTTTTTACAGAACTTTTTCTGTTTATTTGGATAGATTGCAAGTGGAATTAGAATGAAATATCTGTATTTTTTTTTATAGAAACACAGACATTTTTATGGCTTTTTTGATACATTGCAAGTGGTATCAGAATTAAATATCTGTATTTTTTTTTACAGAAATACAGAAATTTTTATGGCTTTTTTGATAGCTTGAAAGTGAGTTCAGAATATAATATTTGTATTTTTTTGAGAGAAATACAGAATTTTTTCTGGCTTTTTCGATAGATAACGACTGATCAGAATATAATATCTGTATTTTTTGAGGGAAATACAGAAATTTTTCTGGCTTTTTTGACAGATTGAAAGTTTGATCAGAATATAATATCTGTATTTTGAAAATACAGATACAGAAATACAGAAATTTTTCTGGATTTATTGATAGCAAGTAGGATAAGAATAAAATATCTCTTTTTATTCAGAGAAATACTGAAAATTTTCTGGCTTTTGTAGTAGATTGAAAGTGCTATCAGAATAAAATATTTGTATTTTTTTGAGAGAAATATAGATTTTTTTGATAGATAGCAAGTGGGATCAAAAAATTTTCTTCATTTTTAAAAAAAAAAAAAATATAGAAAATATTCTGGCTTTTTTGATAGATAACAAGTAGGATCAGAATAAAATATCTGTATTTCTCTCAAAAAGATACAGATATTTTATTCTGATCCCACTTGCTATCTATCAAAAAAGCACGAAAAACTTCTATATTTCTCTTAAAAAAATGAAGATATTTTATTCTGATCCTACTTGCTATCTATCCAAAAAAACTGAAAAATTTCTGTATTTTTCTCAAAAAAATCCAGAAAAATTATGTCTAGGATTATGGCTGTAAATGCTTCATAATTAAACACATCCCAACCTAATTCCACTCTGCACTCTAAACTAAATTTAGTATCCTGGTATGTGGCTGGACTTAATAGTCCACAAAAGCGGAGGAAAGTCCTAATACACCTGAAGCGTAAATCTCCTGATGTAATTTTTCTCCAGGAAACACACTTGAAATCAGGTGACATAGCTACTCTGAGAGACACCTGGAGTGGAGAGGTCATTGCTACTACTTATAAAACCAAGAAAAGAGAGGTGGCAAATATACTATGGAAAAATTTACCATACAAATTGCTCTTAGTAGAACTGGATGAGAAAAGTAGATATGTTTTGGTAAAATTTGAACAATTGTGAACAATTTATTCACTAGGTTCCCTATATGCACCTCCTGGTAACTCCTCATCATTGTACGCCAGCATACGCCAGATCAGAAGGGAATTTTATAATTAATGGCCCAAACTTCTCTGGTGGACCCCTGGAGACTTCTCAATCCCACTGAAAGGAGTTATACATGCTACTCCAAGGCACACGTGTCCTTTTCCAGGGTAGCTCTTATATTGGTGGAGGAGTCCCTTTTTTCTCGGGTGACCCATTCATCAATTGCAGAATTTACCCCATCAGACCATGACTCTGTTCGATTGATCCTTGAACTCCTGGAACCTTTCCAAACTACCAGGTTTTGGGGATTCCCCAATTATTTAGCATGATCACCTGATTTTATTATTTTTGGTCAAATGTCAAAGGGCAAACAGTTTAGATGACAATTTGGAACACTGGGACACTCCTGTTCTGCTATGGCGTACCACGAAAGCGAAAGTTTTACACTTACCTTCCCCTCTTAAGTGCAGACGCCTCTCTCCTGCGCATGCGGGCAGTTCTGGCGCTGGGCGTGCCTCTGTTTCCAGGCTTTATCAATTCCGGCCAATCCACTGGCCAATCAGAAAATAGCCTCTTGGTCAGCCCTGGCTCTTTAGCTAGCTCACACACTGCACTAAGGGTTTGTGCAACAAGTCTCCACTAGCGCGGAGCCCCTAGTTTTGCTGAGCTAGTTCCTGTACACCTGTTGCTTAATCCAGTGTTTCCTGTGTCCAGCTCCTATGGTAACCCCTCATTGTCCACTCTGTTGGTTCCCAGCCAACTCCCTTGTGCTGTTCCAGTGTTCCTGTCTGTCTGTGGGTATCCCTGCATCACCTGTGCCTCCTGTTGCTCCCAGTGTCTCTGGTGTTCCCTGTGCCCGCAGTGGCCTGTGTCACTGGTGTCTGTCTCCTGGATCCCTGGCAATTGACCCCTGGCTTGTGACCTTACCTCGCTTGCTGCCTGCCTTGACCTCGGCTTTTCTCAACTATCCTTCTGCTTTGTGATTTGGTACCGTGTTTTACCCACCTTGGTGTGCCCATAGACCGCAACCTGGCAGTAGCCAGCGGCGCAACATCCTCACCATCAGAGGCTCTGGAGAAAACCTGGTTACTGCTTAGACTCCTTCTCAGGGCTCACACCACCTTCCTGCAAGCCGTAGTACCCCCTAGTGGTCCTGTCTCTCTGCGCGTGACAGATAGTCAGGGGGAGTAAGCATAAAGAATACAATATACTGAGTTACAGGACAAAGTAAATAAAGCCTACAGGGAATACCCGTCCCAGAAAACAGGACCACTGAAGCAGGCCTGGCAAAACGCAACTAAATGTTTCAATGCGCATGTAGCCGCTAAAGTAGATACCATATCTCATTTTTTGAAACATAAATTCTATAGATGGGGTAACAAAGTGGGTTCCTTACTAGAAAAACTCACGAAACCACCACAATCCAAGAGATTTATTCTGCAACTTAAAGACCCCCCAAACATCGGCTATACAGACTGCTTAGGATAAAATCTGCCAAATATTCGAAGAATTTTACAAACAGGTCTACACAGCACAACCTCCATGCCCAAACCTTTTAAAAGACCTTCTACAGAAAGCTAGGCTACCTAAACTATCCTCGGATCACATACTTAATTAGGTCCATAGCTGGTCCATTGGAAATTCAAAAAGTGATCAAATCAATGGCAAACCACAAAACTCCTGGCTCTGACGGCTACAATGCATAATTTTATAAATTGATTATTATGGAAATTACCCCTATTCTAATAGAAGTGTATAACTCTATATTAGCACAAAACAAACCCTTCCCTGATTTCACTGAAGCCCATACTATTTTGATTCCTAAGGAGGGTAGAGACCTGCTGTTAGTCCCATCTTACAGACCAATCTCCCTACTCAACTGCGATTATAAGATACTAGCCAAAATAATGGCTAATAGATTTCAATGTTTTTTACCATCGCTACTTATTCAGCACCAATTGGGCTTTGTAAAAGGGAAACACTCTACGCTAGGGATGCATTCTGCAATGATAGTAGCGGCAAAGCCAAACATTGCCACTTGGCTGTCCAATGAAACAGTACATCCAGGTCTGCTTGTAGATTATATACATCCTGTATGGACATAATTACATTACATAGTTTGGTGTCATCAGCAAACACACAAATGGTACTTTTAATCCCAAACTTTATATCATTTATAAAGATGTTAAACAGTAAAGGTCCCAACACTGAACCCTGGGGTACACCACTAACAACCTTAGACCATTCAGAGTATAAATCATTAGTTACAACTCTCTAGATGCGATCTTTAAGCCAGTTCTCTATCCATTTACAGATTGGCTTTTCTAAACCTATCGACCCTAACTTGCATATTACCGTCTGTGGGGTACAGTGTCAAATGCTTTAGCAAAGTCCAAGTACACTATATCAACTGCTATTCCACTGTCTACATGTTTACTTACTTCCTCATAAAAAGAGATTTAATTTGTTTAACAACTTCTGTCTTTCTTGAAGCCATGCTGACTATCACTTATTGATATAATATTATTTTTCTAGCAGAAACTCCTGTGTGTGAAATGTGGTTCTTTATCAAATTCTCTAGGACCTTTCCAACTATGGACATTAAACAAACGAGTCTCTAGTTACCTGGTAATGACTTTGCTTCCTTTTTGAAGATAGGAACCACAATGGCCTTACGCCAATCCATCGGTACCTTGCCAGTGACTAAAAATTTGAAATAACAGAGCTTAGCTCTTTGAGGACACGTGGATGTAATCCATCAGCTCCTGGTGCTTTGTCAACCTTAATTTTTACCCAGCTGTTTCTCTATCATATCAATTCGGAGCTATTGTGACTCATTTAAGGCAGTGACGTTGCTATTATGAATTTGGACTTGAGCTCTGCCATTTTCCTTTGTGTACACAGAGCTAAAAAAAAGTGTTTAGTATATCTGCCTTGTCTTTATCTCCAGTTACCAACCCAGGGCCTACATGCTCAGATCTGATCTTTTTGCTAATAATATATTTGAAAAATTTGGGGGGTTTGCCTTACTTTCCTTTGCAATCTGTCTTTCATTTTTAAATTTTGCACATTTTATCACCTTTTTACATCTTTTGTTATATTCTTTATAGGTTTCAAATGATGAAGGTGATCCTTCATTTTTATATTTTTGGAATGCCCTTTTCATGTTCCTTATGGCTTTTTAACATCAGCTGTGAGCCACAAAGGTTTTAATTTTAGCCTCTTAAACTTATTACCCATTGGAATATATTTTTCAGTTTGCTTTTGTAGAACAGACTTGAAACATTCCCATTTCTGTTCTGTGTTCTTTGAGGACAATATTGTCTCCCAGTCCAAGCCACAGAAAGCCGCCCTTAATAATGGAAAATTTGGTCTCTGAAAATTAAATGTTTTTATCTTTCCTGTTTTTGCTTCCTGTTTACAGCTTACATTAAATGAAATCATATTATGGTCACTGCTACCCAGATTCTCTTTTATTTGCACATTTGTTATGAGCTCTGCATTGTTAGAAAGAACTAGGTCCAGTAGAGTATCATTTCTAGCTGGGGCTTCTATAAACTGTACCATAACATTATCTTGTATTAAATTCACAAATTCACAAATTCAAAATTTTAATCAGTCATTAAAAATGTATCGCCCACAGATTCGTCTAATCCACTGGACAAGCTTTGGACAACGCTTACCCCCGGCTAAAAAAGCCATAACTGAAACATACAATATCTGTAGAACGGTTTTAAACTATGAAAATAAAATAAAAAAATACTGGGCTGTGCCGTTGGTCCTAACACTTCCCGGAAATTACCCCGAATGATGTATTAACATACTTTGGTAGCGCTTGGAAGGCACTATCTTCATCAATGTATAGGGAAATGACCTTGAAGCTTTATCATTACGCATATATTTCACCTATGTGTTCATACCAGATGGGGCTCAGTTGTTACGGTCTCTCCCGTGACTGAGGTTAGAAGATCTGAGAGACTGGCTGCACATGAGGTTATCTGACAGTCTCTTTGCTTTCACTTGTTTCAGTGTTGTTGGTAATGACCACACCTCTGGTCTCAGCTGCAGCTTGTTATCATTTCTCTTCCTCTATTTAGCCTGGCCTTACACTTCAGGTCATGCAGTTGATATTCATTGCTTGGAGGTGGAAGAGCTGGTGTGTGGTCCTCTCCTGAGTTCCTGCTCATCCATTTTCTATTGAAGATAAGTTTACTTCTCTTTGTATTGTGGTTGTTACCCTTTGCTTGTTGTTACTAGGCCTCAGGGAGACGCCAGTTCGTTCATCTGGGAAGAAACCAGTAGTCTCAAACCCTGTCACTACTCCTAGGACATTTCAGGGATTCTAGGGCCTAGGTTCTGGTGTATGAATCCTCCCACCTTCAGGGTCTATTCATACTGACAGGAGTCAGGGCTAGATTTAGGGTTTCTGTAGGTGGTGACATCAGTCCCTCCTCTCAGTGTCTAAAATGTAGTGTCTTGGAGGCAGATCTCTACCATATGCTGTGGGATTGCCCCAAAATACACTATTTTTGGAGGCAGGGAGCATGGTATACCCTTCAAAATTTGTTAAACTATTTCTCATTAACTCCCAAATGGGCAATCTTTGGTGAAATGTCATCCCATGGTGCAAAGGTGGCCAAAGGCTGCAGAACACTTTTGATGATAATCTCTCTGGTAGTAAAAAAAATTCTTTCTATTCTTCAATTCTTCCTAACTGGATTACAGCAAAGCACCCCCCCCCCCCCCGGACTCTGTTCTTGGAAAAATTATGGTTTGTTCTCAAGATGGAATTGGTTGAAGCCTCTTTGGAGAAGGAGCCAATATATATAATATTGGGGGCGCCACTGTAAAGAGAGATAAGCTTGAGAGATACCTTTGGCATTGTAAATTATTTGTTTTCCCCTAGCTTGGATTGCCACTGAAATCTCATTTTTAACTTTGGCCAGTTCTTATTCCACTAAAATGCCAAGCCGCTTGAATTTTATTAGGGTTTGACGTTCTGTATATGTATATATTTTTTAATAAAGTGATCCTATTCCTGGCTTTCCTTATAAAGAAGGACTTGATTTTAATCTTGACATCCTCCCACCATGCCATGGGCTTAGCCGATTTGAATTTGTCCTGGCTCCACCTTCAATATGCAAAATAAAATTCCTCCCTTCTACTATGGTCCTCCAATAGTTACATATAGGTCAGGTTGAAAAAAGACATAAGTCCATCAAGTTCAACCACTAGCAAACATGTTCCAGATATAAAACCCTATGGACCCAGTTTGTCCAGAGGAAGGCAAAAAAACCCTGGTGCAATTTGCTTCAACAGGGGAAAAAAAATTATTTCCGGATTCCATGAGGCAATCGGATGTTCCCTGGTTATTATTCAATGGTCACTGTGATTTTTACTTTAAAGCATTACCTCCCAGTTATATTCTGTGCTTCTAGAAAAACATCCAGCTTAAAGCAATCTATAGTAGTTGCTTAAACTACTTCCTGTTGTCCTTTGTAATGATCTCAAAGTGAATAATTGGGAAGTGAGTTCCCAATACAGGGTGATCATATCCCCCCCTTAAATGTCTCTTCTCAAGGGAGAATAGGTTCAGTTCAGCTAATCTCTCCTCATAGCTGAGCTCCTGCATTCCTTTTCACACACCAATGGACTTTTCTGTTTCCAAAACATGGACTCCCCTTTTTGTGGACTTTTTTTCTTTTTGCATGGATTCTTTGTCAACATAGATTTCTTTGTTTCTGCTTATTCCATGGAATATGCTTATATTACTTTGGAAAATATTTTGTTAAGAAAAGTATTTTCTGTTTTTACTTGTAAATATGTTTATACTTTTCTAAAAAAAATGTAAAAAAAAAGTTCTGTTAAGCTAGTTCTTGTGCACCTGTTGCTTAATCCAGCATCTCCTCTGTTCAGCTCTTGTGTTAACCCCTTGTTGCCCAGTCTGTTTTTAGCCCATTGCCTTGTGCTGTTCCAGTGCCCCTCTCAGTCTGTGGATATTCCTGTGTCACCTGTGCCTCCTGTTGCTTCCAGTGTCTCCTGTGTTCCCTGTGTCCGCAGTGGCCCCTGTGTTACTGGTGTCTGTCTCTTGGATTCCTGGTAATTGACCCCTGGCTTGTGACCTGACTTCTCTTGCTTGCTGCCTGCCTCGACCCAGGCCTTCTTTGACTATTCTTCTGCTTTGCGATTTGGTACTGTGTTAGATGTTGCCCACCTTGGTGTGCCCAAAGACCGCAACCTGGCAGAGCAACATCCTCACCATCAGAGGTTCTGGAGAATACCTGGCTACTGATTAGACTCTGCGCCTTGGGCCTTCTTAGGGCTCACACCACTTCCGTGCAAGCCGTAGTGGCCCCTAGTGGCCCTGTCTCCCCAAGCGAGACAGTTAGCTTTTGGTAGATCTAAAAGAAATTGAAAAGAAACATCTATTGCCAGCTTTGGAAATGTTCGTATCTATCCTGTGTATCAGCCAGGTGGAAGAAGAAATAATGTACATTATTTGCAGGGTTCATTATTGCCGTCCTAAAGGAGACATTATGCGGATTGCCCGCACTCAGACCTCAATCTACTTTAATAGCAAACCGATTAAGCTAATGCAAGATCTTTCCCGTCACACTCTCTCGCACAGCGTAGAGCTCTTAAACCTACTAAAATCTGGGGCGTGGTCACGCAATAGTGGCATGAGCAAGCACAATCCTTAAGCTCCCTGCTTCACAAGGCTTATTATTAGTCTGGTCTACGGTATCACTGAGTTTTTTTTTTCTCCTGTGCGGTCAATGAGGCTGATTCATCAAGCAAAATCGGAAGCTCGCTCGCGCATTCGTATTCACGATCCGAAATCGAACGCCGTCGCGCAATTCAGCAACTGAAAGAGCTCGCGGCCGGAGCCGCGCATCTCCGGCAGCTTTACACTGGCGAGCTTGCATTAAAAGTCACTGTTCCCCTGAGAGCAGGTGTGTGCTAATTAATTGCTATGATCTCACCATTGAGCTTAACAGATCCTCCTTAATCGCGCAGCTGAAATCTAATCGCCTTAATTGCCGGATGCGCGACCCCTATTGCCCATTTTGTTATGAAGGCAAGCATCCGGCTTGGCAGTGAGGAGGCGAGTGTACGAGCGCATATGACTCCAGCCCGCGGTAAACCGGCTCGATATAACGGCGCGAAAGTACGCGCGACCAGCAAGCGCGGATTTCATTGATAAATTAGGCCCTATGTCTCAACGCACAAAGGCTCCAGTGACCTCCCAGTTCTTTGCACAGGACAGCGGAGTGCGGGCATCTTCTTTAAGCAAAGAGATAGCACCGAAGCGTGCTCCTGCTTTAGAGGGACCTGATCAAGTAAGTCCCTCAAGGCTTTTAGCAGATCCCAAGGACCCCCGGCATAGCCTGGATCCCTGTCCACTTACTCCAATGCTGTTACCGGGGAGTTTTCAGTCAGCTTCTGGCGAGCGGACATTGGACTGTTCCCACGTGTCTCTGGAAGCTATGATGAATATGCTCCTGTCTAAGGAGGATTTAAATGACCTGGCTACCAGGATTGAAAACTCCTTTAAACCGGAGATAGATGCCCTTCAACAGCAAATTACATCAGTGGATACTCGGGTTGCAGTGTTGGAATCTGGCTCCTCTACAATAGAGGGACAGTTGGCTTCTTTGGAATCTAATACCTCACACATGCAATCGCAGCTTATTGCTTTGTATCTATGTACAGAAGACGACGAGAACAGGAATCTCTGAAACAAGATAAGGATTAGGGGTCTGCCTGAGGCCACATCTGCTAATGATTTACAGGCTACGGTAACTGCAATTCTGAATTTACTGTTAAATCGTCCACCTACTACGGAAATCGAGTTGCCCAAATACAAATATTGCCTGACATGTCTAGTCACACATTGAGAATGCGCCATGTATTGCGACCCCTTTTGGAAGTGATACGCCCCACACAAGCTACTTATAAATGAGGATAAACGTTTCATTTACTGGTGACTAAAGATAAAACTACCTTTGCCTTACATAGACATTTGCAGTTGCCCGCCCTGGTTGACTTTCTTCAAATACCTGCTGTGGAGATCCAGGAGAGTCCAGCCAGACCTAGACACTCTAACAGTTCTAGATCCCTAGATCCATTAACAGAATCAGAACCAATACTTTACCCTCTACGGGTATCAATGAGGATTAAGCCTAGATGTCAGTCAGTGTTTTTTTTTTTTTTTTGCTAATGCTAATATAATGCTAATTATATTTGAATATATTGTTGATTATACACTAGGGAACGCATTTTCTGTTAGATCTTACGCTTGTTTTTTACTAAATTTTGGGAGGTGAATCCAGAAATTACCCGTTTTTTTGCTATCACATCAAGTTTTTACGATACAGGGTACCCTCCATTCTTGTCAAAAAACATACAAATTTTACAAACAATGAAAAAATAATGAAATAACTTGAATTTACTGTTTATTTAAATTTCTTTTGTTCATACAAAGAATTTATTGTTACTCTATGACTTTTTTTTACAGTAAAACATTTGAAAATTAATCGGGAAAGCGGTTAAGGTAAAAATTTACTCTTTTAGCTTTTCCTGTAGTTTTCAGTGTTAGGACAATCCCGCCGGATGCTCCAACAATAGTCAGCCATCATATGTACATCCAATCTACCCTGATACCGTCCTTCCATGACCTTCAAATCTTGGTGGAATCGTTCACCTTGCTCATTACTGACTGCACCAAGGTTTTCCGGGAAGTTAGAAAGATGGTTATGCAGAAAATGCACCTTGATGCTCATATTGTAGTATTTTGTAGCTCTCCAAGAGTTTCTGGACAATTTCTGTGTAATTATTTGCTCATGTGTTTCCATGAAAGTCCTTGACAATGGCTTTGAAAGATAATCAAGCATTCTTTTCGACTTCTGACATTGTCCTGATGAAATGTTCATCTTTGATGAGCTGCGGAATCTGTGGACCATCAAACACACCAACCTTTACTTTTAAAAATGACAGACTAGGAAATGCCAAAATGAGGTACTTGAAACAGTCTCCTTCAGTTGGCAAAGCTTTAACGAACTACTTCATCAGACCCAGTTTCATGTGCAAAGGCGGGAATATAATATTCTTTCTATCAACAAGTGAGTCATGTAGAATAATTGGATCACCTGGTTTTAGGGCAGATCTTGGAGGCCAATTCCTTTCCACGAGCTCTGCTGTCTCACATGCACAGATAACAGGGGTACTTGGTGTATCCACGTTGCTGACCAGGAAGGAAGCATACCATTTTAAGGTCAACACAGATGACCCAATTGTGTTGGTGATATTGCAACAACTTAATGACTCTCTTTATGTTTGTATATTCTTCACAAAGAAAAACTGAATGGCCAGTTGGGACTTACCCAAATATATTGCCATTGTGAAGGAGGACACACTTTAAGCTCCACTTTGAGCTATCGATGAATAGTCGTCATTCAGTTGAGGTATAGATTGGAATTCCCAATTCCTCCATTAAACCAGGTATGGTATGGCAATACACTAAAGCCACTGTCAGTTCTAAAATACTGCAGAAATGCAATTTTTCTGGTTCGAAAGTACAATACCTTCATTCCTTTTTCAATTAAGTTTTTCTCATGCAATCTTGATGCTAGGAGTTCTGAAGCCTTCTTTGATAGTCCCAAATCAGGAGCCAAATCACTCAACTCATGCTGATCAAATCCCTTATGAACAGAGTCCTCTTTAATTTCCAACTCTTCATCATTGTTGTCACCTAGTTCATCACCATATTCATGTTCTCCAAGAGAGGGTAGTGTAACGAAAATCGGCATTGGCATTTCATCTGAATGAGCCACTGGGCGTATAACCGATTGTAGACTAGGATACGCTGTTACATTTCTTTTTCTTGTTATATCCTGAAGTTTTCAGTATACAAAAGTAACAGTCACTGAAATGATCTCCTGGCTCTCGCCAAACCATAGGTATACCAAATGGCATCTTATCACGGTGTTCCCTTTGTCCACATCTGTAAACCCTAGACACACTGTTTGCACACCTCATGAGGGGCTCAAGACTTATCTTGATCACCAAGTTTAACTTTGAAATATGCCAAATAGGCTTGCTGTATGAATGTCCTGATGTTCGCTCTTTGACTGGGAATGGTGAAACTGCCACAGATATAACAAAATGAATCAGGGTTGTTTAGGCACTTGCGACGAGAAACGGCAGAGCCAGACATCACCTGAAAGCAAGGAAATACGTGTATAAGTAGAAAAATAAATTTTGCTTATTCACTATGTAGAGCAGCACACAACCTCTGACCACACTGTCTTGCGTGTAAATGAATAGCCTATGCAAATCCATGCTACAGTAATTGCATTATTATAAGCAGTGGAGAAAAAACCTGACGTGATAAAAAAAATAACTGCAGTTTCAGAATCAGCATACCTATTTTAGTGTAAATAGGCTTAAAAATTGAAGTCAACAAAAAATTTGATCAAAATTGTTCCCTGGTCTTATTTGAAGTATTGTATTGGTATGGTCGGAACATGCGCTGTATGTGATTAAGTATGAGTTCTGCTCCCTTCACTGCTAATGTACTATCTGAATATGGTGGCAGGAGGTAGAGCTATTGAAGATTGCTAATACAATAGATTGGTTTTTGCTATACTTTGCTGGTTGCAGAGTTTCGCCAGGCAAAGAATGCTGTCTCGCAAGTTTTTGTAGATTGGGCGCTGACTGTTTCAAAGGCGATGTCTCTCTTCAGCTTTTTGGTCTAGATTGGCCCTTGCTATGCAATTGGTCTAAGATATATCAAAATATGCTGAATACTGTATTAACACAATATCATGTTGAACAGGACTTAACTCTGAGATGACATATAGGTAATGGCATACTTGCTATCAATGGTTAATACAATACTTTTGGGTAATGTTGATCTGTAGTCCTATGGAAGATTGTTAGTGTACAATTTTTTATTACATTTGGCTAAAGGTGTTGTACAACAGAATGTTAATACGTTGCAAGTCCTGATGGTTGTTAAGATAAGCAAATGGACTTTTTTCGACAATTGTATAATTACCACTCTCAATAATAATAATTTTATTGTTAGTTAGTTGTTGGTAAACACTTGCTCATCCACATTGCGTACCATATCCCCACATAGGACTGCTCCACCTCTATTGAAGATAAAGTATTTTTTTTGAGCTTTTGAATTACTAGTTTGTTTAATTTTTCTTTAATTGTTTATTTTAAGAGATTCTCTGACTGGGGAGTCTTCTGATCTCTAGCACTAAGTCTAAGGGAATTAGTATTCTCTTACGCAAATCAGTACAATGGTCGCTTATTGCTTCTCGTCCTGACCCTGAAGGCAGATATTTGATAATAAAAGGTGTGCCTAATTCCCAAAAATATACTTTTGTGAATGTGTATTTCCCGAACACCAACCAAATTGCTTTTTTAGAAACAATACTAGAACATATAGACTAGTTAAGTGAGGGTACATTAGTTCTGGGGGGGATTTTAATTTCGTCCTTAACCCTGTAATGGATGTCTCTAAAGGCTTTTAGGCCCTTTCTTATGCTGCAATGGATAGGATTAAACAATTCTTGCACTCTCACCAGCTAGTGGACATTTGGCATGTTCTTCACCCTTCAGATAGGGGCTACACATTTTATTCTGCGATGTACAAAACGTATACACGTATTGATTTTTTTTGCTCAAACATTTCTCTATTCCCTCAATTGAGTCAACCAGGATTGGTGTCATCTCTATTTCTGATCACGCCCCTATTTCAGTTACAGGGGATGTCGACAGTATCCAAGTCTTACTCTTGGACGCTTAATGACTCCTTGTTGGAATCTCCAAGGATGTGCGATAGGATGGAAGCAGAACTCAAATCATTTTTTGAGCTGAATAGCTCTTCGGTTGATAACCCCCTATCTGTATGGGAGGCTCATAAATGTTTTATAAGGGGACTTCATATTCAACAGGGCCATAAATGCAAAAAAGAAAGGGAGGCGAGACTGAATCAATTACTTCTTGAATTATATCATTTAGAAATGGCTCATAAAATACATCAAACCCCAGATGTAGAACAACAGATTATCTGTATTAAAGATCTGCACTGTTCCAAAATGAAAGTTTTATTAACTAAATGTAAAGGATATTGATATGAGCACTCAAATAAATGTGGTAAAGCTCTTGCTCATGCTCTGAGAGAAAGAGGGCTGAAACCTTTATCCCCAGTATCACTTCTCATGCGGGTAAGTTGGTTTACTCTACCCCAGACATTGCGGAAACTACTCGGGCATTCTATGCTAACTTATATAATTTGGATAACACTCTTCCTACAGGCAATGACCGTGTTAAGGTGGATTTAATTAGGGCATATCTCTGTTCTTCGGCCTTACCTTCTTTCTCTGTGGAATTGGTTGAGTCTCTTAATGTTCCAATCACAGCAGAGTTGTCCTCAGCCATCTCTAGAGCAGCTTCTGGAAATTGCGCCAGGACTTGATGGTCTAACTCTCCATTATTACAAACGTTTTCTCCCTGTTTAATCTTCAAATTTTCTCGAAGCATTTAATGCCATTACACAATGCAATTCAATCCAATTACTTCACCTAGGGATACTCTCACTGCACACATCACATTGCTACTCAAACCTGATAAGGATCCCAACTCATGTACCAGTTATCGTCCAATTCCCTCCTGAATTAGGATCTTTCTAGTTTTGCTGTTTAGTAGCATTTTAGCTCAACGTGTTGAGGATGAACGTATTTCCCTCTTGAAGGAACAGAGACTCCTTGCTATAGATGTAGTTTTTACAGACACATGTGTGAGAACAGTCAAAGGTGGTTATTGTTCTAATTTATTCAAAAAACATGGTGGTATTTATACAATGTTAATTAGGAGGGACAGAAGTGATACGTGACTTTTCAGGAGTAAAATAATTTAAGACCCTGATATCCTGATATCTTCACAATACCCCAGGTGAACATCCTTTGATCTTCAATACACTTTGGACACATGAAAGGGACACAAGATACAGGATGTTCAAGCCTCTCACAATGCAGATTTTTCTTGATATATCTCTCATAGATACTTCTGTTAAGGTGTAAATTAGGCAGAGTGAGAAAAGTCTTTGAACATATGATAGAACAATGGTCAATTGGTCACAAGCCTGAACTCAAAGATCCCTTGGGCCAATGTGCGTAGATGTAATAGTCCTTTTGTTGGTATGAGGCCTAGGCAAAAGCCTTGTGTATAATGTATTTATGATTTTATACAAGAAGAAATCATAAAAATCCACATCATTTCCCTCCTCAAGTTCATTCTCTGAACTTATAGTACCGTTAAGGATTTTGTACTCATACAAGAGACTTGGGGAGCCTGCCACCCACACCACTTATTCGCTGGCAACACCGGCTTAGATTCAAATTGGTGTTGCATAAACAAAGAGAAATAAAAAGGTATTCAGCATTGGTAACAAAGATGACTTCCCGAACTTTGATGTAGGTCTTAGGTGCCAGGGAAGACTGTAGGCCTGGAACTTGCACTGTTTATCACGACTTTCATGGTATTCACAGGAGTACTCTTTCAACCTTCTGCCTTGGAAGAGTGGAGTAGCATCATCATAGGTGAGATGTTGGTCTATGGCTTGACCAGGCTTATCTCAAGACCTCCTGGAACTTATAGCAACGTTTATCAACAAATAGTCTCCAGGTGTGGGTATAACAGGGTCAGGTATTCCTTAGCCATCTTGGATGAATGCAAAATCTACAAAACATTTAATGATATTCTCCAGGATTGATGAGGTCAGCATTAAATAAAGTTAAAATATATGGTAAAACAACAAAAACTTTTGAGGGTAAGAATGTACATAGACAACATTTTAGCAGTAAACAATTTCATATTGTATATCAAAAATGTTTTAAAAATACCAAACCTTCCTAACCCGGGTAATCAGAGCGACTCTCTGTACATACACTTCACCAGAAGTCTGATACAGTGGGATTCAGGCCCTTGTAGGCACCTCGTCCATCCCAAGGGGGTTGACTGCCCACATCTACCATACCTGCTTTGATTACAATGAGGTTCAATACATCTTAGAGGTGATCAAACTCAAATAATACTTATTACAAAGAAGATGCCTAATTAGACATCAGTAGTTGGAGTTATTCATCAATCTTACAGTTCAAAAGGAGTTATCTAATAGAGGTACATGCTTTTTTTTTATTTTTACACTTAGCCTAATCTTAAAATACATGATTATCATAAGCAAGTAAAGCAATACAGTGGTTCTCCAGCACCTATCAGTGTCTATAATTCTAGGCTGTCTTGATTAATAAACCATCAGATCATGATACAACCTAGGATGAAGGACAACATCATCTTACAAGATGGTACCTAAATTTATAGCAGTATAAGCATAGTGTTAACCACCAAACTTAGGCACCACCTTCCTAGATTGTTTCTTTAAATTGAGTGAAAATTGTCCATCATAAAGGGAGGTGATCATAAACTTGTGACTAGTGTTGGTGTTCGAATTCGGGTTGTCCTTATATTTGACCCAAATATGGCTGTTGGAATTCGTATGGACCCGACCCAAAAACCACAGGATTCGACGGTAAAAATTCAGGAATAAAAATTGTAAAATCTGTGTTTAAAAAAAAAAAAAAAGAAATTTTATAGTAATTTATTTATTTTTTTTTACAGGTTTTCCCACAATGACAATATGATTCCCGCGGCTGTGCAGCACTGTACTATGTATTCTTGGATAGAGTTTCTCTATCTAGGAATACAGGGCACTACAGTGACGTCACGTGGGAAACTGAACTGCAGATTGCCTCTGCAGTTTCACTACAATCTCTGGGCACTACAAGTCCCCATTCATCACTTCTAGTGCCCTGTATTCTTAGATAGAGAAACTATTTCCAAGAATACATAGTAGAAGCACAGCACGGAAACAGCAATTGCTGTTGCAGCGCTGTACTATGTGTTTTTGGATAGAGAAACAACACACAACACATACAACTAGTAAAGGGCCCTTAAAAGACCCTTAAAAAAAATAAATTCTCGCACTATTGACTTCAATGGTGTTCGAATTCAGCATTTGATCCCCCGGAGAATTTCTCACTAATCGATCGAAGAGCGAGTTGAATTTCTTCCTGTTTTTCCAGCCTAGCGATTAACCCTTTAATTTTAACTTTCATGGTATCAGATAAAGAAACAGCAGCATCAATATTAGCACGTTGTAGATTTTCCAGTATATGATTTATGTCTAATTGTGTCTTCACTCCATCACCTACATATTGAACCTTTTCTCCCTCATTTATTTCTTAACACTTTCAAATCCATATTCTTTACATATGCAGCACATCTCTTAACCCAGTTATCAACTCTAAAAATCTTTCATTGTTATCCTCCCAGTGCATAATACAGAGTTCGTGTTAATACAATCCATTGTGAGGATAACTGTGGGACTACCAAGTCTGCAGCTTCAATTATGGGTGCACTACATTTACCAAGATTCAAGTTTGCAGGCTCCAAAACAGTTTTGATACTTATTATTTGAAACACAGTTACACACACCTTACCCCGTCCTTCCCATGTGCATCATTGTCTTGGATCCATTACCAAATCACCTAAACCAGGGTAATTATTATTTTTGTTTCTGTATTGAAACAATAAATGTCCAGTAACCTTTACAAAGTGGCCATACAAATGGCCCAAATTGTACCCACAGGGTCCTTCAATCAGTGGTCACATTCACACCTCTCATATCCTTATTCATTGGCTATCCAATGATTCACTCATTTATTCAGGGTAAATCTATACCATTACATAAAACATCCCACTTCCAAGGATTCGGACCCAAAAATGTGAAGATTGATTTGCATATCAATATAGCACTTCAAAGATCTATTGTCCCTCAGTGGTGCAAGTGTCTCTTATAACATGTGTAAGGAAACTAAGTATAGACACTTCCCCTCCTCTGAGTGCATATTTTCACCATACCCGTGTCTTTGCATACTTTGTCATTCACATTGTATGTCGTTTTTGGTTTCCCCACATTACTAGTACCATAAATAATATAACAAGATGCATAATTTTCCCCATTGAAATGCTCAAAATACAGTTTACCTTGTTTACATGTTACCAAAAATGTATCCATAGCATTCACAGAATCTACACTAATGGGTGAATAAGTCACGTTTTTTAGAGTCATCACAGTCTACCATTTCAGGAAAGAATTTCTATTTCTAGAATAGAACAGACCTCACACTCTAGAATTGTCACATTTGGTAGATATGTTACAAACAAGACAATCTCAGGGCTTCCTTTAAACACGACCTTAAACGATTTAGATTTTATTCCCCATATACCATAACTCTCAGCTGGACTCCTTGGTATGAAATTCATATAAGACTGTAGGTCATTTTCCTGGTTGTAGGTGGTGTGCACTAGTGAGTTGGAGATCTGGAATAGAAGAGAAAACTTGGACATGCAACTTAGTAAGCTGTATATGCAACTCTTGTACATAAAATAAGCAATGTAATAACATCATCTCTTATGTAAAAAAAATCCTATCCTACCAAACAATATTTAAAAATTACCCCCAGGGGTATGTCTAATAGACTTTAACATAAGGGTAAAGATTTTCACCCATAGAGACAGGTATGTTCATTAATCTCAGCAATACACTTTTAATATGCTAATATAACTTTCTAAATATGGCCTGTGAAACTTCTGTTCAATCTGGAGGCCATCCATAACTTCTGACATAACTTCCAGGGTCTAATTCTACTGATTCCACCAGGCCATATCTGCACACAATTTATTGCAACAGTTCTTGGCTGTGATTGAAGCAGTAGCATAGACAACTTGCCAAGCCTCTATCCATCCAGGAAACACATCTACGCACACCAGAACATACTCAGATAAGTGACAGTTTGGTAATCAAACAATCAATCTGTAACCTCTGAAAGGGGTACAAAACTTTAGGTAAATGTTTTTTTTACAAGATTTCCAGGATTATACAATTGACACATCTCACATTCATGGCAAAATTGTTCTGTAACAGTAGTAAATCCTAGGACAATCCAATGTGTGGTTACTGATGAAATCATAGATCCTTTGGACAGATAAGATGGGCCATGCATTGCCTCAGCTAGATATGCATACAGCATATGACAATATACCATCCTCATGGGTCCAAAATCCATCTTTCCCAGTACATCCTTGAACTTTTGATCTATTTTTTTAATTTCTTATTAGTTTGCAATTGCAGTTTCTTTATGACTGTTGAGTCTATCTGATCAGGTTCCTCGGGAGAGGAAGTGGCCATAAAGATCTCTAAAGATTCAGTACCATTTAATGCTGCTAATTTATGCCAGGACATCAGCGTTTTCATTACCAACTAAAAATTCATCAGTGCCTTTAGTATGGGCTTCACATTTTAATATGGCTAAATTGTTTGGAAACCAAAGTGCCTCAAAGACTTTCTTAATGAGCTCAGCATGTTTCCACTAGTTGTCATAAAGCCCATCAACTTCCACAACTGGCCAAAATCATGACATATGCCAAAGATTAACTGTGAGTCAGTGTACAGCTCTGCCACCTGGACTGATTGATTTCCAGGTAGTTTCCTCTAAATTATTACTTGATATTTAAGTAATAACAGAGTAGCCAGAAAATGCATATCCCTCCTCAGTATAACAACAAGACCCATCTATGAAAACAGTAAGATCAGCATCTTTGATTGGGGAATCCTTCACCCTTTCTGCTTCCTCATAATTACATTACCACGTCACAATCATGACCTCCCATTTCCCAGCTTTCATTTGGGTAAGTAAATCTATTCCTAGCAAATTGCAGGGAACAGAATCACTTAGAAGTAAAGAGGCTTCACTTTGAAAGGGGCAATTCAAATTTTTAGTGGGAGTGGTCTCTAATAGGTGGTAAAGAACACCCCCTAATCCAACTCCTTTAATTACATTTTGAATGGGAAGATTTACTTATTCTGATTTTAAAACAGATCAAGCTGTCCCGCTGTCTACTAAGCAATTTAGAATCTGATAATATAAATGTGAAAATTAAATTAAATAAAGTAAATTTCTACTTTGGTTTAAGTCCATTTTTACAGAGGAATTGTATTTAAAGAATCCTTTCATCTCAGAGGGAGTCCAGGGAACATCTGTTACTGTTCCTGTGTTTCCCCCCCTACTACCATATAACACTTGTTCTCTTACAGGACATATGAAGTTCTCCTGCAGAAGAGCAGTCCACACCTAATAGGGCCCGGGGGTCTTGTTTCAGACATCCTCTGGGCATTTCTTTAAAAATGCAGGGTACCCTAAAGCATGACATTAATGGCCACTTGGTATGCTGGAACATTAAGGTGGCATTGACATTACATTTGGAGCAGAACCGATTGGTACTTTTTATTTCTCCTATTTGCAGAGGAAACTAGAGCTTATGCTCCTGACATAAATCCCTGCCCCTTACAAGTTTATTTAGACCCACAGTAAGATGGTGGAATATCTGTCAAAGGTGCTATAGGCCAGAGCACTTCATATAAATGAAGGTACCTTGCACTTCAGACAGGAGATGTTTCTCGTTTTACTTCCTGCAGGAAATTTGCCTATCCAGCAATTTTTAACTGCTTGTGATCTCATTTATATATTACTGCTGGACAATCTGCCTCATTAGTGGGTTAGGATGGTTTTCCAGCAATTGTTAGGCTGCTTTAAGGGCCTAATTTCTTTCAAGAGATCATTCTCTGGTTCTCCTCATCTTTTAAATCAGTTGTGGCTTGTGTTTTATTTCAAGTTTCCATTCCATGAATTTCTAAAGTGAGGATTTTACCATCTTCTGATCAACATAAAGGATTCCATCTACTAGCTCTATGCTTTCCTTTCATTTGGATGGCCCATTTTATCTCAGCACTCCTCCCAATGGTTCTTTCAAGCTTTTTTTACCTTAGCCATATTTCCTTTCATTCCACCAAATCCCAGTCACTTAAAA
This sequence comes from Pyxicephalus adspersus, assembly GCF_032062135.1. Lineage (NCBI taxonomy): Eukaryota > Metazoa > Chordata > Amphibia > Anura > Pyxicephalidae > Pyxicephalus > Pyxicephalus adspersus. The sequence continues at coordinate 9,130,267 of NC_092870.1, read as the reverse complement.
ATTCTGATTGCCCACTCTCCATGCCTATCATTTCCTTTAGATGATGTATTGTTTGCCATACTGGCAAACACTGAATGGATTCAGTGGATACCAAGTGATCCCCGCTAGGGTAGGCCAATTTCCCTAGCCCAGTGACTGGTTGAACAGGTCCCTCCCCTGTTCCTATTGGCCCCAAACAGCCGAGAGCCTCTCTGACTTGGTCCGGATCACTCCGTCAGGTGGCTTTCTCATCTTGCCTTGATAAATTCCCTTCCCTGTATGTGAATCTTTCCAGATTCTCCATAGCCAGTATATCCCTCCTATCACTGTCACAATGATTACAATAACATGAAAACCTTATACTACACAAACTGATATTTATAAACAACTGACTTTACGATTATATTAATGCATTAATTAACAGTCAGATCCCTGTCATTCAAAACCTACATTATGCTATCCTAAACCTCACACAGGTAAGTAATGCTGCTGATGGAATACAGTCTCTTTATCGATTAGACCACCTCCTAGACATCGACCTAGTGATACAATACAATAATTATTCCTAGATAAGCTGATCGATCCAAAAGCTGCAGCAAACAATACCCACATAAAGGTGCCGCATCTGGACTGCAAGAATGTATTATCCCTTTCACTCCCAGTGGGGTTTTATAACCACACTGTACATCAGTCTCATACAACATTCACACAAAGTATTAGTTTATAGCAAGAAGTGCAGTTCAGGTAAAAACTTACTATGTTGTGTGAGCGAACTGGTAGAAGAGAGCAAGGTGAAAACAGGCATAAAAGGTAAAAAAACTTACCATAAGCGCGCGGTGTCTGCTTTGACCGCACTCTCCTTAGCCGTAGTTATCACTCATCCAGGAGTTTAGTCTTTCCTCACACGGGGCACTAAAACTGTTGAGGATGAACGTATTTCCCTCTTGAAGGAACAGAGACTCCTTGCTATAGATGTAGTTTTTACAGACACGTGTGAGAACAATAAAAGGTGGTTATTGTTCTAATTTATTCAAAAAACATGTTATTTATACAATGTAAAGTAGGAGGGACAGAAGTGATACGTGACTTTTCAGGAATCCTGAGTAAAATAATTTATGACCCTGATATCTTCAAAGGACGGTCATGAAAGGGACACAAGATACAGGATGTACAGGATGTTCAAACCCCCCACAATGCAGATTTCCCGATATATCTCTCATAGATACTTCTGTTAATGTGTAAATTAGGCAGAGTAAGAAAAGTCTTTGAACATATGATAGAACAATGGTCAATTGGTCACAAGCCTGAACCCAAAGATTCCTTGGGGCAATGTGTGTAGATGTAATAGTCCTTTTGTTGGTATGAGGCAAAAGCCTTGTGTATAATATATTTATGATTTTATACAAGACGGAATCATAAAAATCCACATCAAGCGTCTTACTTCGTTACTACAAACCATTATTCATTCGGATCAGAGGGGGTTTCTTCTTGGAGGAGTAACTCATGATAATACTGTCAGAACATTGGACCTGATTGAATATGTTCGAGTTCATAAAATTCCTGCAATGCTTTTAGCAGCTGATGCCAAGAAGGCGTTTGATAGGGTTGATTGGGATTTTTTGAGACTCACTCTGAGTCATATAGGACTACCACCTAATTTTATAGCGCGGATTTCCTCTCTGTATTCAGTTCCGACAGCACAAATTAAAATTAATGGTTTTCTATCCCAGTCTTTCTCCATAAGCAATAGTACGAGGCAAGGGTGTCCATTATCATCTTTGTTGTTCATTTTAGTGTTAGAGCCTTTTCTCCGTCACATTAGATAGAATCTAGACATACAAGGTATTAGAGTTGGAAACTATAATCATAAAGTAGCAGCTTATGCCAATGATTTGCTTTTTTACATCACCTTACCGAGGACCACCTTACCTAATCTGTTAGCAGAGGTTAACAATTATTCTTCCCTCTCTAAATATAAAATCAATCTCCAAAAATCTGAAGCGCTTTCTCTTTCATTGTCGCCGAAGCTTATTGATGCCCAGGCTCCTTTTTTCGCTTTTAAATGGGCAAAAAATATCATTGCCTATCCAGGGACACAGATCCCTGCAGATTTGTCTCTGGTAATAAATTTGAAAGTTTTACCCTTATTGAACTCTATTAGAAGTGATTTACAACGCTGGAAACGGCATACTTTTTCATGGTTTGGAAGATGCAATATACTTAAAATGAATGTCATGCCACGCCTGTTGTATTTGCTGCAAACGCTACAAATTCATTTACCGTATGTTTTATTGTAATAGTTTAGACAGGAGTTTCCCTGCTTTGTCTGAGGAGGGGATAATCCTTGTATACGGAAGCAAATCATTCTTTTTCCCAAAAGAGGGGGGGGCATAGCTTTCCCCGACCCAATTCTATAATATGAAGCTACTCATTTGGTTAAGCTGGTAGATTGGTGTAGACATCAAAGGCTGAAACCGTGGGTGGCACTGGAAGATATGATATCTCTCATGGCAGGAGCAGTCTGGTCTCCCGCAAATGAGGTTTCAGGAGTGCTTAGACACCCGTTAATTGGTCCCACACTGCGGGACTGCAGACTACAAACATATCCCTCTCTTCTTTCTTCAATCCTTGTTCACCTGCGGTTCCAGCCTGGTTTTATAGATACTGTGTTTAGATTGTGGAGAGAACAGGCAATATTCTGCACCTGGCACTTTTTTAATGTATCCAGATGGTCGGACGTGATGGTTATACAGTCAGAACACTTGCTTTGCTAGAACAGTTGGAACAGCTTTTGTATTTTAGTCACAAAGCTTCAATTGGCAATTTATACCAGGAATTAAACTATAAGTTGCTTACACGTTGGTACAAAGTTCCAGCTGTTTTGGCGAAGATCTATCCACATGCAGATGCAATATGTTGGAGTTGTAAGTCAGCTGTTGGTAGTCTCTTTCACATATTTTGGGAATGCTCTTTAGTGGTACCTTTCTGGTCGCAAGTAGCTGATGTGATTTTTGAGTTAACAGATGTATCTATCCGTGATAGACCAGAGTTAGCGCTGTTACATGTATCTTTATTTTCTAGGAAAAAGTACCATAACGCATTGCTTTAACATCTTCTAAATGCAGCAAAGGCGTGTATACCAGTGCTTTGGAAACAGATATCTTCTCTAGAGATGAGCGAATTTCTAAAAAATTTGATTCGGCTGATTCGCCAAATTTTTTGAAAAGATTCACTTCGATACAAATTTATTTGCAGCAAATCGTGTTAAATAACGGCTATTTCCGGGCTGCAGAGAGCCTTGATAGTGGTGTAGAACACTGTGCCTTGCAGTAACAAGTATAGGGAGTCTGCTGTGGTAGTGAAATAACACTGAGTCAGTATGACATGCAGATGACATGCGTCGCTATTAGAATCATTGCACACTTCACTTATTTGGGCAGTCACGGGGCCAAAACTGACCAAATAACTCAAGTATGAACTCAGCCTTACAGGTCCATGTTAGCGTCAAGAAGAAGCGCACTCCTTTTACACCCTCCTCAGCTGATTCCACAAAGATGTCTACAGAACCTGTTCTATTAACCGCTTATACAAGTAGAGCCCCCCTGACAGAGTGGAGAGGGTGTCAGCACTAAGTTTGTGTTGATGTCACTGATTTTTTGCCCTTCCTCTGATCTGTCAGAACAATAACCCACAAAAAACAGATCCTGTCTGTGGAGCATCTGCCTTCACTCGGTCAGCATTTGCTCAATAATCCATCAGTATTGCTAATGCCAAAAAAACAGGAGTGGATCCAAAACAGACATGATACGTGAATGGAATATTTGCATGTCTTCTGTGTTTTGTACCCACTCCTGCTTTTGGCTACCAAATCATGTACCAAATCAGAATTGTACCAAAATCAGAATTTGTACCAAATCAGAATTGGCAAAAGCCAATTCTGATGGGACCATACAGGCCTTACAGCTGCTACATACACAGGATCCGTTGTGCGTCTCTTTTTTCCTTCCTTCTGACAGATCAGAAGAAGGGTCAAATAAATAGTGATGTCACCCAGGCAAAAAAGTGGCCCAGTCATGGAGTGGGGAGGGTGGAAGAACAGCTTGAGAAGTCCACAGAGTGGCACAATGACAGAGTCTGGAGGTTGCGGCAGCATCAGGAGGAGGTTAACATGGCCATATGTAGAATATGGGGGCAGAAGGTGAAGCGTGGCCAGGGTGCCAATGTTGGCACCACGGCCCTGCGTCAACATATGCAGCATCACAGCGTCACGCACTTCACTGTTGCACTTATTTGTGGTGAAAGCGTTTAGTGGCCTTATTCAGTACAGAAAGAAAAATACATTCTCAGTTCACTTATGCAGTTATATGTGGTGAAAGAGTTTAGTGACTTAATTGAGTACAAAAAGAAAAATATATACGCAGTTCACTGTTGCCGTTATTTGTGGTGAAAGCGTTTAGTGGTCTATTTAAGTACAAAAAGAAAAATATATTCTCAGTTCACTTCTGCAGTTATATGTAAGGAACATTTAGTGATGTATTTCAGTACAAAAAGAAAAATATATACACGGTTCACTGTTGCAGTTATTTGTGGTGAAAGCGTTTAGTGGCCTATTTCAGTCATTCCGTCAGCAATCGATCACTGAAGCGATTGCCAAGAGACAACAGTATGCGTGCACTCATCCAACGGCGCAGAAGCTGAATGTGCTCCTGTCCATGTTGCTGGTGCTGCAGTCCCTCCCTTTCCAAGTGGTGGACTCTGCACCTTTCAGAGAACTGATGGCTTGTGCTGAGCCAAAGTGGAAAGTCCAATCCGTCATTTCTTGGCGAAAAAGGCTGTACCAGCCCTGCACAAATATGTAGAACTGAAGGTGGGCTAGTCCTTGAGCCTGTCGGTGTCTGCCAAAGTGCACGGCGGCGCCGACGTGTGGAGCTGTAACTACGGTCAGGGACAATACATGTCCTTTACGGTGCACTGGGTAAATATGGTTCCTGCACAGCCACACCAGCCACACCAGCAACTTGGCCAGCTCCACCTCCACGTTCCCACGCCGCTGGTGCTGCGACAACGTCCACCACTGCCTCCTCATCCTCCACCGTGTCCTCAGCCTCCACTGCAGGGACAATTCACAGTGCCTCTCCAGCATACCACATGTGCAGGGCACGGCGGTGTCATGCTGTTCTGCACCTGGTTTGCCTGGGTGAACGGAGTCACACAGGGGAGGAACTGCATTCATCAAGAAATTGAATCCTGCCATTCTCTGTGACAACTCAAAATCAGAACCATGGTGACCGGCAACGGGAAGAACATGATTTCGGCACTGCATCAAGGAAGGCTGAGCCATGCGCCCTGCATGGCACACGCCTTCAATCTGGTTGTCGGGCGGTTCCTGAAGTCTTCCACCCATCTGCAAGACATCATAAAAATGGCCAGGAAACTTTGCATGCACTTCAGCCACTCGTACATCCCAAAGCACACCTTCCTTGAGCTGCAGCGGCAGAACGGCATCCCTCAACATAGGCTGATATGCGACGTTTCCACCCGTTGGAATTCCACCCTCCATATGTTGGACCCTCGCTACCGGTCCAAAATAGGGGCCTTTTTTACACCCGCTGAAAGGGAGAACAAACTGAACTACTACAGAGACATCCTATGTAGTCAGTTGGCCGCTGCCTATCTGCGCCATCGTCCATCCTCTCGCAGGTCTGACCGGGGGGCCCTCTGCACTCACGTTCCACTGCCATGGCTGCTGGGAAGGGGTGGGGTGGCAGGAGCAGTACCAGCTACATCAGCAGCAGCCTGAGTCTAGAGTCGCTGATGAGCAGCTTTCTTCACCCACATAGTGAAGAAACTACTGACCAGCAGCTAGACATAGAGCAGAACCTGAACAAGCAGGTGGTGGCATACTTGGAGTGCACCCTGCCAGCTGTCATTGAAGATCCGCTGGACTACTGGGCAGCCAAACTGGATTTGTGGCTGCAACTGGCTGAGTTTGCCCTGGAAAAGCTGTCCTGCCCGGCCAATAGTGTGGCATCAGAGCAGGTGTTTAGTGCAACGGGTTCATAGTTACCCCAAGAAGAACTGGCCTGTCCACCCAAAATGTGGAGAGACTGACCTTTGTCAAGATGAATCAGGCGTGGATCAGCCAGGATTTCCACCCATCAATGCCTGATGCATCTGATTAGATGCCATCTCCACACTATGTCACCTTGCCACTCTGTGGTCTCCTGATGCTGCTGCCTTCCCCACACTATGTCACCTTGCCACTCTGTGGTCTCCTGATGCTGCTGCCTTCCCCACACTATGTCACCTTGCCACTCTGTGGTATCCTCCTGATGCTGCTGCTTTCCCCACACTATGTCACCTTGCCACTCTGTGGTATCCTCCTGATGCTGCTGCTTTCCCCACACTATGTCACCTTGCCACTCTGTGGTATCCTCCTGATGCTGCCACCACCTCCAGACTCTGTCATTGTGCCCCTCTGTGGTCTCTGCCTGATGCTGCTGCTGCCGCCACCTCCAGACTCTGTCATTGTGCCACTCTGTAGCCTCCTGATGCTGCCACCACCTCCAGACTCTGTCATTGTGCCCCTCTGTGGTCTCTGCCTGATGCTGCTGCTGCCGCCACCTCCAGACTCTGTCATTGTGCCACTCTTTAGCCTCCTGATGCTGTCGCCAACTCCACGCTCTGTCATTGTGCCACTCTGTGGCATCCACCTGATGCAGCTGCTGCCGCCACCTCAGTCACCCTCTCCACACTGTCGGGGGGGCTCTACTTGTATAAGCGGTTAATAGAACAGGTTCTGTAGACATCTATGTGGAATCAGCTGATGAGGGTGTAAAAGGAGTGCGCTTCTTCTTGACGCTAATATGGACCTGTAAGACTGAGTTCATACTTGAGCTTTGGCCCCGTGACTGCCCAAATAAGTGAAATGTGCAGTGATTCTAATAGCGACGCCTGTCATCTGCATGTCATACTGAGTCACAGGATTATTTCACTACCACAGCAGACTCGCTATGCGTGTTACTGCAAGGCACAGTGTTCTACACCACTATCAGGGCTCTCTACAGCCCGGAAATAGCCATTTTTAACGCGATTCAAAATAAATTCACAAATAAATTCGGATCGAAGCAAATCTTTTCAGAAAGTTCAGGAACTGGCCGAATAGAATTTTCGAGAAATTCGCCCATCTCTAATCTTAGCAAACAGGTTAGCCCCCCATTTGCTAACCCTGGTGCATAATGCCCAGGTAGGTTTTATCCCAGGCCGCGAGGCCAGAGATAACACCACCAGAACAATACATTTAATGCCAAACAACAAAAAATGCCAGTCTGTCTCATTTCTAAAGATGCGGAGAAGGCCTTTGATAGGGTCAACTGGCGATTCCTGGACCTGATTCCCCCAAAAAATCAGTATAGGTTCTGAATTTCAATCCAGAATCATGTCCCTGTATGCCTCTCCTGTTGCTAAGGTTCTGGTTCACGGGTCCCAGTCTGAACTTTTTGCTATATCTAGCGAGACCAGACAGGGCTGTCTACTTTCTCCCCATCCTCTTTGCATTGGTGATGGAACATCTGGCAGGTTCTATTCGCAATAACCCTTCTATCCATGGAATTTAATCCCCTACCACTCACCATAAAACGGCTCAATATGCGGATGATGTTCTCTTATGTGACTCAACCTCTTATTACACTTCCTTCATTATTCCAGGAATTCCGCAGATTTGGCCTTCATAGTAACTTTAAAATTAACCTCTCTAAAACAGAGGCTTTAAACATTAACTTACCCAAATCGCTTGGATCTCCTCTCACATTATTTACTTGGGTATAGCAGTTCCCTCTGATCTAACCAAACTTTACCAGCTTAATTATGTCCCGATGCTTAGGACCCTTCAGAAGGATCTCGATCATTGGTAGAATATCACTCTATCTTGGTTTGGAAGAATGAATGTTTTTAAGATAGACTCTTTACCCAGGTTCTCTATATATTTCAAACCGTCCCTATTCCCCCCCCCCCAAAAGGTTTTTTTTCATACAGTGCGCTTACTCTCTACTAAGTTTATTTGGGGCATCTGCAGACCAGGGATTAAACATGCCTCCCTCTGCAGGCGCAAACAGCTAGGAGGCATGGGCCTACCAAATTTTGAACTTTATCACTTTGCGGCCTTGCTCACTAGAGTGGTGGAATGGCAAGGGTCACATGGCAAGGGTAAACTCCCTATTATAGTGGAACAGGAGCTCTCCAGGCTTGACCTGAGGGCATTACCATGGTTACCTCCTACTACTTTTAGACATTACCCTGTGGATTCCCCACTCACTAGTGCTTCATTGAGGATATGGCACTTAATATACAAACGCTATTCCTTATCCACCCTACCTTCTCCATTAACGCCACTTTGTGATCATCCAGGTCTACCTATGGGAATTCATGGTAAATAAAAAGTAGAGAAAAGAAATCTGTTTTTTTTTAGGCAAAACAAATTTGTATTTTATATTTCACACAATTAATCATATATAACAATGGTGATATGTGGTCATTCCCATTAAATATGCATGGGATATGTAGACCATTAGCTATACATGTCACATGCCTGACTAAATAACACGAGTATAAGTCTCTGCCCCAACATGTTTCGCCGCGTGGCTTTCTCAGGGGATTGGCAGAGACCGATAATACTATGAGACAGTATGAGACAGGGTAGTATATACAATGTACAATAAGCAATGAATTCTTATGCAAATTAACATAATTCAGTAATGATTCAACAAAAATACTGTCACAGCTCCACAGGGGCAAGTGGTAGACCCACTGTGTTACCTACCCAGTGAGTGGAGACGTGCACGGAGCGCAGGGTCTAAGCAGTAGCGTGGTCTTCTCCGGAGCCTCTAGAGGTGAGGTTGTTTGTGTGGCAAACTACTGCCAGGATGCGGCCCCGTGCCCGCAGGTGACTGCTAACAAGCAGGAAACAAAATGTAGTGCCAGATGGAAATCCAAACAGAGTAGTCAAAGGTCAGGGCAGGCAGCAAACAAGGGTAGTCAGAAAACAGGCAAAAGGTCAGGACAGACAGCAAACAGAGTCGTCAGGAAACAAGCCAGGGTTGGTACACAGATAACACTGGAACAGTACGCAGAAACTGGAGCAGTAGATACCTGGGGGTAGAACCACAAGGAACTCCTTGTCCAGGCAACTTCCTGTTGCCAGGCAACTTTCTTAAAAAGGGGATGTCATGTGATGAGTGTAGGTCATGCGATCCGCAGACACCAACCCCACCAGCAGGGAGAGTGCTGGTGATGAGATAGCCTCAGGTGTTGTTCACATGTCTGCCAGCAGAGGGAGTGTGTCTGCGGAACACCCCATTCCTCTGAGGCAAAGGAGCAGCTGACCGAGAATCACATGACCTGGACCAGGAAGTGTGCAGAGAGCTGGATCCAAAAGCAGAGATGGTGCTGGCAGCAGGGGAATGCAAGGTGATTGACACTGAAGGGGTTACAAATCCCTTGATTTTGAGTGGATCTGTGACAAATACACATAAATCAACCAAATTAATATAGGTATGTTGGATGAAAAATATGTAACATATGGTGTGTTCTATATATAGTGATTACTGGTGAGTAATTTTTGTGGATAAATAAATTGTGTGATGTTGTGTGTATGAGTTAAGAATATGGTGTGGTATTGTTGGGATAAAGAGTACATGTAATGTATGAGTACAAGATATACATAGGAAGATCATGGAATTATGGTTGAGACTAGTTGTGGATTGATATATTAGTGTGGTGAATAAACAAGGTCCAAAATGGTTATAAATAACTGAGGTTTGTGTAAGATAAATTGCAACAGCAAATCGATAACTGTAAATAATAAAGGTGACTCAATGTTATCCGGTGTAGCTAGTTGTCTCGTTAGGGTTAGGATTATAAATCCATAATGATGAGGAGAGGGATATAAGATCCAGATAATTCTAAAAAGTTTTACGATGTTTAGTAAGGGTGGATACAACATTTAGGAAACTAATAGTTGTTGAAATAAATATTTTATAAGAAAACTATGATAATGCTAATGTTGGAAAAATTAATTCCAAAGTGTCACCAGTATATTGCAAGCAGTAAATGTAGATCAGCAGCATGTATATTAAAAAGATGACAGTAGGGGGCTGTGTGGGATCAGCTTTCCACTTGGTGAGGTATAGGTATCAGCCTGCAGTGTGTGTTTTCTCTACTTTTTATTTACGTATATATTGTGGGGTGGCAAAAATCAACATACAAAGGAAGGATTACTTTTGACTATGGGAATTCATGCTAAACACATTGAGGCATACTCCAGAGAAGACTGGCAACAACCAGACACTTCTTGGACTCTACCCAGAGTAAGTTTTTTCACCTAATTTGAACCCCTCATTTACACAATCCTGGCTTAATAGAAATGCAGCTAGCTAGATTTTGCAAGGCTCTTCAACTTTCCCCTAACGTGCATAGACAGCTGTATTCATTTGAACAGTTGTGTACGTTGATGGAAACTCTGTGTCATCTAGTCTGTTATCTGTTACAGGATGCTCTTGAAAACCTGACAAATGACAAAATGATACCAACATTTGTAGCAGAATGGCATAAGGACCTTAACAGAGGTTTAGCGGAGCTAGACTGCCTCACTGCCTTTGAAATGGCTCAGAAAACTTCTGTCTGTGGATACACCCAGGAGAAAAAATACAAAATTTTATCTTATTGGTATAGAGACCTGGTCACCGTATGTTTACCCTGGTGCTCAGTACCTGCTGGAGGTGTGGTGGGGCTGAAGGTACTTACCTGCATATTTGGTGGGCCTGCCCAGTTCTGCAGACATATTGGCGAGAGATCTTCGCAATATGCTTAGACATTTACGCTACTACTTTGGCTCCTACACTGGAAATGGGCCAACGCTCTATATTTCCAGATCCTTCGCCCTCTCCAAAAAAGGCCCTACACAGTCACTTTATGGCAGCAGCCCTCCAGCCTATTCCATTATTTTGGAAGCAAACAACTCCACCCTCATTAGCTTTGTGGGTTTCCAAGATCAACGAAAATATAAGAATGGAAGAAATTAGGGCCTTTGACAATGATTGTATGGATAAATTTACTACACGTTGGGCCTGTTGGGAACAATATAGCACCTCTTCAAAATTAAAATCAAGGCTAGGTACTCCTTCCCAGACAAAGATTAGCTAACCTTAGGTCACTTTCACTCACTCTACTTCCAAATAAATGGGGCCCCCCCCCCCTCATATTTTTCTCCCCAAGTCCCTGCCCATTCTGGCCTTAATTCACATTTTATGTTTAATGTATGATCATTACTGTTATGGGGTTTTTTTTGTTTGTTTGTTTGTTTTTTTTTTATCCTGGTTTACCTTGATTGTTACATTCAATACCATTGCTATTCTGATGTTTGCACTGATTCTCGCACTTGAAACTTTTCTTACATTTTTGTATGGATCTTTCTTGTTGTACAAAATGTATGTTATATTTTTCTATGCCTTCTGAATAAAAACATATTGAACCATAAAATAATGTACTTGTTCTGACTTAGATAAAAATTCAACTTGGGGATCGTATGTTTGTTCTCTTCTCGTATATAACCCGGGGACTACCTGTGTGTGTGTGTGTGTGTGTGTATGTATGTATATATAAAATCACTATGCTGTTCTTTCGTCTCCAATGATATTATTAGAATTTATGATACTGTATAATTCAATAGAGTTGTTTGGTTTTTCAAAGCTTAGGAAATAAAAATATAATAAAAGGTAATTTAATTTCTTATAAACCTTTTGTCTGCCCCAGCCGAGTTATCTTGTGTGAGATAAGCAGTGCAAATAAGCCCCAGCCGGATTTACTCATATTGCTGTGACGGATTTACTCATATTGCTGTGACGGATTTACTCATATTGCTGTGACGGATTTACTCATATTGCTGTGAATGGTTGGAATGCTTTGATCATTCCGTCCTGTCAGAGGATCGAGCAGTCAGCTGACTGCCCTAGGTATGGAAACTATAGTCTCATACTGCCCCCCAGTGACAAGTGGACATAAATACACATTACAGCAGTGGCCTTGTAAGCAGTATTATCCCTAGATACATTGTTTCAGTCCAATAAAATAAGTTATAAAAATCAACTTGCTACACTACCTACCCTTCTTCCTACTACCTCCTACTTCTCCCTACAGCATCTCTGAGGCCTAATCTTTTGAGAGCCAGATATGTGTGCCAAATGAAATGTGGCGCTGTGTGTACAACCCTGTTTTCAAAATTTCCACACATTGATGAAATTCTAAAAGATGCTTTCCCCACTTTGTTATAATACACAAACAGGTCACCATGGAATAATTAGTAGCAAGGAAATGTCACTAAAAAGAAATAACAAAATTTGCTAAAATTAATTGGCCTGGAGCACTTGCAAGCCCCTAACTAAAATGGCGGTTAAAAGGTTAATGTGTCTTGTCTTTGACTGATCATTTTTGCTTTTAAATTTTGATAGTCCATGCTTTGGCTTTTCATCACAGACTGATAAAACTCATCCAATGACTTTTATAGTTGTATAAGGACATTGATCACACAAAAAATAAACATTTACAAAGTTTTGAATTGTGCATCCTAATTATTTCATGTGTTAGGGAAACAGGGAAAAAGAATGCTGATTTTTGGAAACGCTAGCCTCTGTCTTTATTACTGTTACCAATGACATATGCCGATTAGAAATCTGTATCTATATACTGGTGCCTTGAAGTTGAAGAATGAAAGGTCAGCAAAGACACCCTTAATCTTTTCTTTAGGACATTTTATTTTTTGCTTCACTAATGTGCTTCTATGACTGAGCACTTTATAGGGATACCAGATATAACCCTGTATGTACTGGCTTTGGAGTTCATGCATTACTATTGAGCCCCGATGAAGGAGGCGTTCTGTTGGTCAATGAAATGTGTTGGCTGTATTTACTGTTTGACAAAAAATGTCTATTTAACATAGTGGGTTGGTGCTTATTTTTTTATCTGTCTTTTGGAGGTTTTTTTTTTAAAGGTATACAAAAAATAGATAACATTATAATTATAATAGAAATATAAAAGTATAATAACTATAATTGTAATTATATTACAGGTAGTCCCGGGGTTACATACCAGATAGGGACTGTAGGTTCTTAAGTTGAATTTGTAGATAAGTCGCAACAGGTACATTATTTTAATAAATGCAAATAGGACAGCTGTTTGTCTCAACATATTATTAGGCAGCATGGTGTCAGTTACTGAATAAAATCCTTACTGTAAGTTAATCACAAACAAGGCAAAAAAAACTTTATGGAGCCTAGACATTCATTAACTACTGGAGCAAGCTGTGCTTTGATGTAAAATGAAACAACTGCAGAGTTTGTCTTGGTAAATAAAGAGTTACAAGATGTTGCAAAAGAGCTTAGTTCCAGCTGTGTTTAGCAAAAGATTTCTTCTGGCTACGAACCGCCCCCTTCCCTGCATCAAGCCTCCGTCTTGCACATGAACGAGCAGGGAAGCCCGTTCGTATCTAGGAGTCGTCCGTGTGTCGGATGTCCTTAACTCAGGGACTACCTGTATTAAAACAACATTTTATGATGCCCATTCAGCTACACAATGTTAAGATAAGATTTTCCTAACTCCAGCTGTCCCTAGACCCAAGATTATTCTTTACAAAGATGCTTTCCCATCTATATTACATGATTTCCCATTCTACATGCCCTTTTACATTTTTACATGAAGTGCGGTCAACAACCACATCAGAATTGTTTTCACAGAATATAAATGGTCTATGTAAAACCAGTTCACATCACTCTGTTCTATCAGTCCAGCTAAAGGAAGTGTTCTGAGGCTATACCACTGAACTATTGGTTTTTCTATTCTGTCTAAAAACACTCTAAAAACAGCAACAGGGATGGCACAATTTAATTTGTTGTTCCTCTTAGTTCTGATGTCTTTTAGTACCCTATGTGTCTGCTTCCCAACTGGGGCACCTCTATCTGCATGCTCCATACATTATTAAGACAAATGCAAGTTTAATTCAGAAAGGAAGGCCTATACAAAGTAAGTTATTACTATTAAAGCACCCACACAAATTACACAGAGCTGTATATTAAATAAGGGTTGCAAATCACAGACAAAATACACACAATGAAACAGGAGGAGGAGAAGAGGACCATGCCCAAAATATTACAAGGCTACGTTCCATTCATTTTAATGGGCCTGCTTAATGCATATATATGCAGCATGTCTTTTATTTTAATATATAATATTTAAATGCAAATCAGACACATGTTCTACTATAAATTCTATTAGAGCTGAAATATCATGCAGTATAATTAATGATTTTTTCTGTCAAGACAACTGACAAGTGTGGTTGGGGATATATGATACAGAGCATACATGTCAAAGTTGGATTTACTGAAACAAAATACTAAAGAAAAAAAATTCAGAAAACATTTTCCTGTAACAGAGAGGGAACAAAAGAAAGGAGGAACCTGTTGCATGGAGGGAGAGGGCTGGGGGGGGAACGTTTTTGGAGGGGGACAGAGATTTTCTGCGAGGAAAGAGAGAGAGGAGAGACTTTCCATTGGAGAACCAGCCAAGCCTGGGCACATTGATTAAGAGAGCAGGAAGAAGGAAGCTATTAATTCAGGTGGCAGAAGCAAGGAGTCTTGTGCATCTGCTGTGAGGTTGAGCAACCCTTCAATGTGGAAAACGTGCCTGTGGGCCTTCAGATAAGTACTGCTTGTATGAAGAACCCTTTCTCATCTGTTATTTGACAGCAGTCATCTGCATTCAAAAATCCCTGTTTACTCAAAGGAACCAGAGTGTCAGATCTAACCTATTCCTGCCTTGTGAACTCAATCCTTGTTAGCTGTTTGCCTTCTGGTGGCTTTGATTCCTTTTTTTTTCTCCTTTGCCCTTATCCTTACATTGACTCATTGCATCATTGGGAAATCCCTGTCTGAATTGAGAGGAATCGTTGTATGTTCACGTCAGAACCTGGACTTATCTTACCCCCTTGCTCTTCCCATGGAGGAGAACTGTTTGACTCATGAACGCTCCATCCAAGTTTCCGATTCTATATTGTATGTTATTCACCTCTTAAACTCACTTTATTATAGTGATAACAAAAATAAATTCCCTTTTTGTTTAAACTTACTCCATTGGTGTATTGGGTCAGACCAGAGTAAGAGTCAGGAGAACCGGAAATATCCAGCCCCTCCTGAGGTAGGAAGTGCTACACGTGGGGGCTCTCTGGATTTTTTTTTTAATTCTCCTTTTATATGCCTACTTGGATTCCTGGGTCTGCCTGTATTACATCATGGACCTGAAGACAGTTGCAGAGCAGTGTAAGCATCACAAATCGTCACCAGAGAATTGTATCACAAATCGTCACCAGAGAATTGTATAGTGTTGCAGCTGCCTGGTGTAACATGGACTGATCCACAAATTTGCGAAGTTAGCCAGAGGTTGTCTGGTATGGGCAGGAGTTTTCTGCTAGATATTAAGACTGACCCAATGCAGACCCATGCGTTATTGGAATGGAGAGACCCTCTATCACAGGAGTAGTTACCCACAAGTATACCGCTTCTTGAGGAGAAACTGGCCCATATTATCACTCCTGAATTGAGTGCCGCCCCGCCATCCGAGATATTACAGGCAGGGGAGACACCACCTGCCGCTACAAGTACAACAGATATAGGAGCTACCAGTTCCCAGAATGTAATAGGATCAGATGTCCTGAATGCCCTGAGTCATCTGGTTGAGAAGTGTTTAAAACCTACCCAGCCCTATACCGGATTCGGGTACCGCAAATTACGTTTTTTCTCAGGGAGACAACCCACACCCGTGGTTGAAGACGACTTTGAATCCTGGGTGGACCAGGCCGCTCAGGCTTTGACTTAATGGGACGTCCCTGAATCTCACAAGAAACAACGTATCACTAAAAGTCTGAAAGGACCCGCAGCGGAGGCCATTCGAAACTTGACTTTGTGTAGGGAGGATTGTGTGGCTCAAGATTATCTGGACGCCCTGCACGATGTGTTTGGTAGGCCTGAAAAGAGTTGCTGTACCAATATGAGCACACTTATCGGAGTGCGGGTGAGAAGTTGTCTGCTTATATCCCTCGACTAGACAAGATCCTCTATCAGATCCTTTTGAAGAAGGGGGTGGACCCGATGGAGACTGATTGAGTGAGGATCGCTCAAGTACAGCAAGAGGCTCAACCTATGGACCCAGTCATGTGGAAGTTAAGAATAAGAGAAAGAAGGGATTAACTGACTTACACCCAATTGATCTGAGAAGTGAGAGAGGAAGACACCCTTTTAGATGCCATATCCCAGAATAATTTGCCTGTGTCCACGTCCATCTGTATGCTGGAGAACAGAGTTACACCGTTGTCCGCAGGTGTTGCGTCCTTTAATACTGAAGTCACTGACTCCAGGTTGACCAAATTTCAAAGCTAAGTGGTTACCTTAATGGACACTTTCACCAACTTTGCGCAATTACAGTCTAAGATGATGCAGGCGGTTCAGGCTCTTACCACATCCCACGTAGAGTTGAAAGAAACAGCAGAGAAGCTGAAGGAGAATAGGGCCATGAAAGTTAGACCACTGTTAGAGGCCACCAAAGAAAAGGTTGGGAATGTGAGTGTGCCTATTTTATAACCAATACGGGGATACTCCTACAGATGTGGTGAAAAGGGACATCTCCAGAAACAATGCCCCATCTAAGGGGACTTGAAGAAGGTGACCAAGCAACTACTTGCAAAAAAGCATCAGGGAAAATTCCAAGGGTCCCAGTGAAGGAGCCAACTGGGTGCCCTTAAATTTTAGCCTCTATGCCTGGGACTGCCTTCTTGTCATGGAGGGGACAGGCACACCAGCCTCCAGCTCTGCTCCGGAAAAGAAAAAGCCAGGGTTTTCAGACCACTGGAATCTCAAAGTTAATCGATATTCACAAACTCCCCAAAGATTTGATTGGGCCCTCCCCTGTGATTCCTATTCAAGTCAAAGGGATATATACCAAGGCCCTCCTTGACTCTGGAGCCCAGGTTACCCTATTATACCGAGATTTCTATGATAAGCATCTGAAGCACATACCAATACAGACGTTGGAGAGTTTGGAGATTTGGGGTGTTGGTGCCCAGAACCTTCTCTATGATGGCTATGTTCAGATCAGATTGACTGTGGATCCTCGGTTGGCTGGGTCAGAAGGGTCTTACAATACCCTTGCCATTGTTTCCCCTTCGCTCCCCTGGGTCTTCGGGAAATTCCCTGATCATAGGGACTAACTAAAACTTGGTGAGGAGGATACTCACCCTGATAGTGAATAAAGAAGGCCCTCCATCAGTTAAAATTCATTCTTCACTGAAGTCTGTATATTGGAGCCTCCTTAAGGAAAACGATGCCCCAGCAGAAGGAGTGGGAAAATTGTGGCTTCTGGAGAACAAAAAGAGAGGGGGAGGTGGCATGCCTCAGAGCGGAAGGGCCGGGGCCTTATTTGCTTTTGGAGACAGCCTCTGGGGAAGGCCAAGAGGCTAGACTTGAGCTAGTACCTGAGACAGTGCCCACTCAGGATCTGAAACAAAATAAGGGAAAAATTCCTAAAGTGTCAGGAAAACCACTGGTTCACCGATGAAACTCCGGTCTCGAATGCTATTGGGAGAAGTGAAGCCCGTCACCCCCATTGCTCCTTCTCTCTCAGTGGAGGAAGTGCCCGATGAACTCGTAGAGAATGGAAGACAAGAATTCAGGTTATACTGTTAGAGCGACCAAAGCTGTTCTCTACTCATTATTTGATGTGGGATGTGCAAAGAATGTTCATCATCGCATCCCTCTATCTGATGACAAGCCGTTCTGAGAAAGGTCTCGACAGATTCCCCTGGCAGATTTGGATGATCTCCAGGAATATCTCAGTGAGCTGAAGAGGACTGGACTTATCAGCAAGTCAAGAAGCCCTATGCCTCGCCAAACGTAGTGGTCCAGAAGAAGAATGGGTCCCTTATGCATTGACTATGGTACATTGAACAGGAGGACCATACCCGACCAGTACACCACTCTGAGGATTGAGGATGCCCTACAGTGCTTGTCAGGGGCCAAGTGGTTTAGTGTGCTGGATCTAAGAAGAGGGTATCATCAAATTCCCATGCATCCCGAAGATAAGGAGAATTCCTGGGGTTCTGCTCTTACTATAGAAGATTTGTGGAGGGGTTTGCCAAAATGGCCAGGCCTTTGAACGAGCTATTGAAGAATGAGGGTGAAGAGGGTGAACTCCATAACGCCAGTTATCTCAACACACTCTGAGAAAAGACCTTGGAGGTCCAAAGAAAACATCCAAGAGGAATGGACTGCTGCTGGTGAGAAGGCTTTTAATAATTTGAAGTGGAGTCTCACACATGCCACAGTGCTAGCCTACACTGACTCAGCCTGTCCTTAAGAACTGCACGTGGATGCAATCCGGGAAGAAATAGTGGGGGTGTTGTCTTAGGAGCATGGAGGAAAGTTGAGGTCCATTGCTTATGTGAGTAGGAGTTTGTCACCATCGGAGAAGAACTATCCCACTCATAAGCTAAAGTTTTGGGCCTTTAGGTGGGCAGTGGTGGACAAGCTAAGAGACTACCTATTTGTTGCAAAGTTTGAAGTTAAGACTGACAATAACCCCCTCACATACATCACCACTGCAAAACTGGTTGCCACTGGGCACAGATGGTTAGCTGCACTGGCTGAGTTCCACTTCAGCCTGAAGTATCGGCCTGGAGCAGGAAACCAAGATGCTGATGCGTTATCTCGAAAACTGTATGACCCCAATGAAGACTGAACCCGGTTGTACCCCGAAGAGATCCAGGTTCTATGTCAAGGAGTTGATCGTCAGGCCAAGGGTGCAGTTGGTGCTGAGGCAATTGGGGTTATGGCTGTTGGGAGTCCCCAAACTTTGTTGCATTCTGGTTCTGTTAAGAAATCCCAGTTTGCCCACCCTTAGCTGTCATGACTTGCGGAAGGACCAGTTGGAGGACCCCCTCTGTCGGTTGGCTATGAAGGCTTTAGAGGGCCAGAACCCAGAAATTCTGCAAACTGATACACCAGAGAAAGCCAAGCTGGTGCTCAAAGAATGGTCCTGTGACAGATTACAGCTAGTCCAGGTCATCTGTGCCTCCTTCTTGCTCACCTTCCTTGCACCCCCCTGCTGCAAGCACCATCTCTGCCTCTGGATCCAACACTCTGTTTACTTCCTGCTCCAAGTCAGGCGATTCTCTGTCAGCTGCTCCTTTGCCTCAGAGAACCAGAGTATTCCGCAGACACGCTCCCTCTGCTGGCCAACATCTAAATAACACCTGAGACCATCCCAGCAACAGCACTCCCTCTGCTGGTGGGATTGATGTCTGTGGCTCACTTGATCCACGCCCATCTCCCCTTCTTAAGGAAGTGACTTGGCAACAGGAAGTTGCCTGAACAAGGAATTCCTTTGGCTCTGCTACCAGGTTACTGTTGTTTATTTCTATTGTTCCTGATTCTCCCTGTTCCGACTTCAGCTCGTTCCTGACTACTCCTGCTTGCTGCCCGTCCTGACCTCTTGCCTGTTTCCTGACCATCCTTGTTCGCTGCCGGTCCTGACCTTTTGGCTTGTCTGACTACCCTACTGAATTTTCTTTTTGTACTATGCTTCAGTCCCTGCTTGTTGGCAGCCGTGACAGTTGTTCAGGCCATGGACCTCGCTGACATTCCCCTACCTGATTCCGTGGAGGACCTGCGTGAGCCGATCCAGAAACAAGAGTCACTCCAAATTAAAGTTGTGGACTTTCTCCGAAGATGCGATGAACGCCTTAATGAGCTCCAGTCAGCCATTAGCCAATCTCCTGCCTCTGCAACTACAACCCCAGCTCCTATATCTGAGATTTCTATACCCGCTGCAGTTCCATCTGTTTTGCCGCCATGTTCTACACTTCCAGCCCCCCCTCGCTACTCCGGGGACCCCAAACTCTGTCGAGGGTTTGTGAACCAGTGCCAAATTCAGTTCAAGTTACAGCCCTGGAACTTTCCCACTAAACGTACCAAGGTAGCGTTTATGTCATTATTGTCCGGAGAGGCACTTGCCTGGGCTTCGCCCCTCTGGGAAAAGGGGGATCCCATCCTGGGAAACTTTGGTGCCTTTTTGCAGACATTCCACAAAGTCTTTGATGAACCTGGCCGGGCTTCTCCAGCAGCTGCGGAGATTTTGAGCCTACGTCAAGCCTTCCACTCGGTTGGTCAGTATGCTGTTAGATTCTGAACCTTGGCCTCCGAACTGGAATGGAATAATGACGCTCTGGTGGCGGTTTTCTGGCAGGGGCAGGGGTCTTCATCCCCGGATTCCTGCTCCTCTCCCTTTCGTGTCAGACGTTCCTGCTGCTGTAGCTGATCACCTCCAGCAAATTTGGAAGAAAGTCCAAAAAGCCTTGCTACATTCCTCGGCACACTACAAAAAATGGGCTGACAAGAAGAGAGCTCCTGCTCCCCAGTTGTCCCCCGTTGACAAGGTTTGGCTTTCCACCAAGCATATTCGCTTGCGAGTGCCTTCTCTCAAGTTTGCACCTCACTTCATTGGTCCGTTCCCCGTCTTGTAAGTGACAGGGTTGACCTGGGACAAGTTGAATCTGCCTTCATCCCATAGGATTCATAACGCATTTCATGTTTCCCTGCTTAACCTGTTGTTCTTAACAAATTCTCTGAGGAATACATTCCACTGGGTCCTGTTTCTGCTGCCTCGGAGGAGGAGTACGAGGTTGAACAAATCTTGGATTCCAGGCTTGTTCGAGGTTGTCTACAATACCTGGTCCATTGGAAGGGCTATGGTCCAGAGGAATGCTCCTGGGTCGCTCTAAAAGACCTCCCTGCCCCCCGCCTACTTAAGGAATTCCATGCCAGCTTTCCCAACAAACGCAGGGGGGTTTGGGGGAGATGGGGCCCCAAGAGGGGGGGTACTGTCACAGATTCCTGCAAGTCCAGGTCACCTGTGCCTCCTTCTTGCTCACCTTCCTTGCAGCCGCAAGGTGCTGCAATCACCATCTCTGCCTCTGGATCCAACACTCTCTGATTCTCTGTCAGCTGCTCCTTTGCCTCAGAGAACCAGAGTAATCCGCAGACGTGCTTCCTCTGCTGGCCAACATCTAAATAACACCTGAGATCATCCCAGCAACAGCACTCTCTCTGCTGGGTTTAATGTCTGCGGCTCACTTGATCCACACCCATCTTCCCTTCTTAAGGATGTGACTTGGCAACAGGAAGTTGCCTGAACAAGGAGTTCCTTTGGCTCTGCTTCCAGGTTACTGTTGTTTATCTCTATTGTTCTTGACTTTCCGTGTTCCGACCCTGGCTCGTTCCTGACTACTCCTGCTTGCTGCCCGTCCTGTCCTCTTGCCTGTTTCCTGTCTATCCTTGTTCGCTGCCAGTCCTGACCTTTTGGCTTGTCTGACTACCCTACTGGATTTCCCTTTAGTACTAGGCTTCAGTCCCTGCTTGTTGCCTTGGCGGGCACTGGGGCTGCAACCTGGCAGTAGCTTCTAGAGGCTCTAGAGAAGACCAAGCTACTGCTTAGACCCTGCGCCCCGTGCACGTCTCCACCCACAGGATGGGTGACACAGTGGGTCCACCACTTCGCCTTGTGGAGCCGTGACAGGTCCAGACTACACTTAAGTGGTGGTTTAGTGTACAGGAGGGCCCCTTCTGAAGACCCTCAAGAGAAATTGTTTTGACAGCTTTGCACGATGACCATGGTCACATGGGAGTGGATAGAACTTTTCAACTGATCCAAGATCGATTCTATTGGCCTTGTATGCGGAGTGAAGTAGAGTTGTTAGTATCAAATTCTCTTTCCAGGTCCCAGACCTGTCCCTCTAAGGTGTAAAGGCTCTGTCTGCAGCGCTGGAAGAGTAAAACCACAACACAGAGGCAATGGTTTAAAAGCTCTCAAAGTTTATTCAGAAAAAGACAAGTTTATATACACAGATGAGTACGTGTAAAATGCATGGTACGATGTTTTGAACCAATCAGAACAAACCACATCTTGTGTGTGGCCTTGGACGTAACGTATAGTAGATGTGTTAAAACACCCTAAAATATAAATAATGAAGGATTACCATCTGCAAAATGATTAGAATGTTCCAAAGATAACGAAGTGGTTAAGCAAACAAGAAGATATGACTCTGAGCAACCTAAAGGTTTAACTCTTTCAATACTTTCAAGAGTTTTTGCCACTCATGTTACTCGTGTTGGAGGAGTATTCAACGAAAGGTTCTACCATCAAGAGCAGCTCCAATGGGTCACTTGCAGAGTCAAAGTCCTATGGAGCTGATGTGCATAGATTTTCTGTGCTTGGAATCGGACACAAGTGGACAGGGGAACATCCTGGTGGTCACAGATCATTTCACTCGTTATGCCCAAGCATTCCCCACAAAAGACCAGAAAGCCTCCACTGTAGCCAAAGTCCTGGTGGAGAAGTACTTTGTTCATTATGGTCTACCACAGAGAATCCACTTGGATCAAGGGGGAGATTTTGAGAGTAAACTGGTCAGAGAGCTAGTAGATATGTTGAGGGTGAAGAAGTCGAGGACTACCCCATATCACCCTCAGGGGGACCTTTAACCAGGGAGGTTTAATCATACCCTGCTGGACATGCTGGGGACTCTGACAACAGACAAAAAGCAGCATTTGAGTTGATTTGTTTCTGCGCTAGTTCATGCATACAACAGCACCAAGCATGATGTGACTGGGTATTCTCGTTATCGCCTGATGTTTGGGAGAGAAGCTAGGCTGCCCATCGCCTTGGCCTTTGGCATCTTGTTGGATGGAACTTCTGCTGCCACACATGAGAATTATGTTAAGCGACCCTGTAAAGGTTTGAAAGTGGCTTATGAAAAGGCCCAAGCAACTTCTGAGAATTGGGGGTCACAGAACAAGAGGCCATACGATTTGAAGGTCAGAATTCATGATCTTAAGCCTGGTGACTAAGTACTCCTAAGAAATTTGAATCAACGTGGTCAACAGAAACTTGCAGATCGATGGAGTTCTCAACTCTACATTGTTTGTGCTCAACTACCTGATCTCTCTGTATACCAGATTTGTCCTGAGGGAAAAACGGGACGACTGAAGATGTGGCATAGGAATCATCTCTTACCCCTAAGTGAAGCAGTATGAGTGCCCCCACCAGTGGAGAGAATGCCTCAGAGACGGGTCCCTGTAACACAGTCAAGATTATCTCCGGAATCTAACCAAAGGGAGCCAGAGGAAAAGGATAATGACTGGGAGAAGGAAACTGAAAAAGATTGGCTTTGGGAACAGGCAACCTAAGACAATAATTGTTGTGTCGACGAGTTCTACCCTAGCTCATTGAGGGTGGAGGCACCTGAGTTTGTGCCTCAGGTTACAACTGACTCTGTGGGTAGGGACATTTCTCCTGAGTTACAAGAGGAGACTGTGATGGGCCCTCTTGCTACAGTAGAAGATCCTCTGTCACCACCCTCTGAAGTAGGAGCTGAGGTTGCTGACCAAGAATCACTTGGAACTGTAGAACCAAGAGAGAAGCGTCTGGTGTGAGCCCCGAAAAGATTAACTTATGACCTACCTGGAAGTAGTACAGAAAAGGGTATCGTGACCGCTCACAGGATTGTGAAAGCCACAGTGAAGTCTGTGCCTGAAATAAAGGATGACTTCCCTGGTTCTTGACCTGATACACCTTGGTGGAAGTTTCCTCTGTCTCCTCAATTTACTGAAACATGTTATCAAGTCAGTTTAGTTCCCTTTTAATTTGCTATGTTGCTATAGACATTGTTATTTTCCTCTGGGGACCAAAGACTCTCAGTGGGGGGGAGTGTGTAGCCCCTGTAAGGGGGCAGATGTGTTTGTTCTTTTAAAGACTTGAAGTAAGGTTAATGCTAATAGCAATGTCATTGTGTTGTATGAAGACAGTGTCCCTAAACCTCTAGATGGCAGCATGGAGAGGGAACAAAAGAAAGGAGGAACCTGTTGCATGGAGAGAGAGGGCTGGGGTGGAACGTTTTTGGAGGGGGACAGAGTTTTTCTGTGAGGAGAGAGGAGGAGGAGGAGGAGGAGTTTTTGGAGGAGGACAGAGTTTTTCTGTGAGGAGAGAGGAGAGACTCCCAAGTGGAGAACCAGCCCAGCCTGGGCACCTGATTAAGAGAGCAGCAAGAGGGAAGCTATTGATTCAGGTGGCAGAAGCAAGGAGTCTAGTGCATCTGCTGTGAGGTTGAGCAACCCTTCAAAAGTGGAGCACGTGCCTCTGGGCCTTCACATAAGTACTGCCTGTTGTATGAAGAACCCTTTCTCATCTGTTATTTGACAGCAGTCATCTGCATTTAACAGTCCCTGTTTACTCATCGGAACCGGAGTCTCAGATCTAACCTATTCCTGCCTTGTGAACTCAATCCTGTTCAAATCTCCTTTGCCCTTATCTATACATTGACTCATTGCATCATTGGGAAATCCCTGTCTGAATTTAGAGGAATTGTTGTATATTCATGTCACAATTGGACTTATCTTCCCCCCTTTCTCTTCCCACTGTTTGAGTTAAGAGCGCTCCATCCAAGATTCTAATTCTATATTGTATGGTATTCCCCTCTTAAACTCACTTTATTATAGTGGTAATAAAGATAAATTCCGTTTTTGTTTAAACTCACTCCATTGGCGTATTGGTTCAGACCAGAGTAAGAGGCACAGTCAGGAGAACCAGAAATATCCAGCCCCACCCTAGGGAGGAAGTGCTACATGTACTTTTTCAAACTGAACTGCATATTTTGAATGTGACTATACAAGTAATTTATACAGGAAAATATACTACATCAGTAACACATGCTGTCCCTCTCTTTTTGGACAGCCTTGGATTTTGTTTGCCCTTGCAGCTGAAACATGGCATTTTGTGACAGTGGTTGTGTTACTATATGTGTTATAATAGTGCTAGTGTTTTCTTGGCCTTTTTGTAAGTGTTCCACATCATGCTGCTGCTATATTAACTCGAAATTTAATTTCAGTGCCCACAAATTCCTGTTTGGGCAGTTACACATGTCAACACTAACTTGAAGGATGAATCTACACCCTACACCCTATGGATGCCGCCAGACTCTGGATCCCCTACTGTCTTAAAGTTCATGTATGTAAAGAAAAGTAACAGTTTAAATATTACTTCTGAGAAATGTTAGGTATCTATGGCGGACCAGGGCCAATTGCTGCTAGGTACACAAACTAAAAAATTTGTCCACTCCATATGTAGTTGCAATTTTTTAAAGCACATGAGGACCTATCAGATAAATACATATCATGTTATGTGATAGGTCAGCATATTGACAGACTTCCCTACTACTGTATCTAAATTAGTTCTTTCTGAAAGGCCATGTTCCAATAAAAAGTAAGAATGTAAATGTGTCCCAAATCTGGGCAAGTCAGAATAAGCATATGATTAGAAATTTACAGTCACTTTCTAGGAGAATTGCATGTTAAAGTAAACAGTAGATCCAAATAAATATGTAAACATATGCCTACAAATGTTTACATATTTAAAAAAGTAAAGCAACCCAAATTAGGTTGGTCCAATCGCCTCGACTGCAGGCCAACAACTATGCAGAAAAAAATAATCTAAGGGGGGGCGTGGCCGGCTGATGGCGGAGTAGGACACGCTGCTTCAGAGCTCCATGTCCCACCTGGGAAATTCACTTAGAGTCAGCACTGCAGTGCCTTATCAGCACCATCAATGGGACCCAAACAGAAGGGAGCACAGAAAGAACACCCCGGTGGAGGCGAATCCTCATCCGTAGGCATCCCGGTGTTCTTGTCCGCAGGAGGCCACAACGACCACAGCAAGGCCTCAAAGCCGGGGCTCGATTTTCGGCCCCATCCGAAGCACAGACATCTGAGGCCCGACCTACACAGCCACGGACCGGATTACAGCAAGGGTCAGGAACACAGGGGTCAGAGGCTGCCACACCATCATTCTCAGAGGTACTCCATAACTCCCCCATCCACAGACCCTGTATTCCTCTTACAATGGAGGATTCTTCAAGCCCCAGCCCCATTGCAACGGCTACTGAGGAGGCATGGGACTGGAAGGCCCACCTCAGAGCCCTACCTACCAGGCAAGATTTGGATTATAGCATAGGTCGCCTGGAAGGAAGCTGTAAGGCAGAATGCAAAGCGCCCCAGATAAGCATTCAGTACCCTGGTCAAGCCCAAAATTAGGGGAGGAGTAGGGGTCCCAGATCCTACTATCGGGGTCCCTCTCGGGGTAGGGGTCCCTCTCCTACTATCGGGCATCGGTCCTAGTGAGCTTAATAGATTTCATAATAGAGAGTCAAAGGCGTGGCCAATTGATTTCCGATCATTACCATGGGTGAATTACCATTACCATTTCCGATCATTACCATGGGTGAATCAGTCTGTCTCTGTTACAGCCAATCTTTCCTATACCTAAACTCACCAACAATTTATTGCATAATTGGGATGTTATCATTAGATCAGGCAAATTATTTACAAGACCAGGCCCCATAACACCACTATTTGATAACCCGGCATTTCCTCCGGCAATGAACGCTACAAACTTTTTATCTAGGTCTGCCTCTGATAATAGTCACTTTCAGGAGTATCCTAATTAATGGACGGGTTCCTCCTATGTCCTCTCTTAAGTTACCAGAAGCAAGTTGCTGTCTTGCTTCTCATATAGGCAATTGTCTTTCTTTGTAACTTCCTTCACCGACACATCATTACTACATAGAGGCTTGACGGAATTTGAGAAGTTTATCAGTTCGAGTGATCGTCCCACCCACAATATTTCCAGGTTATATGGGCTGATTATTCAGAACTCTGATTCCACTGTTCCTATATACACTCAATATTGTGAGAGGGAACTAGATGGGCTAGTAACTGCAGAGGATTGGGTGTCATAACATACAAGTATAAACAGCAGGAAGTAAATACGCAACCTATATCTGAATCAACTGTAGTAAATGTATGTAAGGTCCACTATAGTTTTGTAACATCTGGTAAAAAAAAAAGAGCTTAGTGTATGCCTGATCCAAAGATAAGAATAAATGGAAAAGAAAGAGGAGATTGGTGAATAAATGGAAGGAAAGGACAGAAGAAAAAGTAGGGAAAGTAAGGGTCCTGAATCTCATTAGGCAGTCAAGGAGTAAAATACAGAATATAAGAAGGAATCATAAAATCTTTTATACACAAGGCTTTTGCTTCGTACCAACAAAAGACTATTATATCTACACACATTGCCCCAGGGCAGGGGTCTGCAACCTGCGGCTCTTCAGCCTCCTTGTTGTGGCTCCCTTCGGCTGTACAGGTGAACAAAATTAAAGCTGCAAACGAGGGACACCTGTGGCTAACACCCCTTAAAATTTCATCGCTAAGGCATCGTCAGAACATAAAGAACTCTGCCCATCAAAAAAATCTACCCTGTTACGTTAGAAGCTTCCAGAGTCTCTCATCTGCATCGACCTTGGCGAAGATCCTCTTCAAAGAAATTGTTTGCCTACATGGTCTACTCTCCCACATAGTGTCCGATTGCGGAGTACAATTCACTTCCTGCTTCTGGAGGGCCCTTTGTCGTCAGCTAAAGATCCAGTTAGACTTCTCTTTAGCCCATCACCCTCAGACCAATGGGCAAACTGAAAGGATTAATCAAGCGCTGGAACAATACTTACGTATGTATACCAACTCCCAGCAGGATGACTGGTCGGAACTCCTGCCATGGGCCGAACTTGCCACAACAACCGCATCAGCGAATCCACAGGGTTGTCTCCTTGGGCTGCAACCTGGCAGTAGCTTGCCGCACAACATCCTCACCTCTAGAGGCTCTGGAGAAGACCAAGCTACTGCTTAGACCCTACGCCCTGTGCACGTCTCCACCCACGGGGTAGGTGTCACAGTGGGTCCACCACTTTGAGTTGGGGAGCCGTGACAAGTAGACAGCCAGACCTTATCTCCCGGCGCAAATCTAGGGGCAGGGATCCTCTTTTTATCTCCCCACTTCTTGTGGCGAAGAGAGGATTTATGCATGGCCCTCTGAGCATCTACCCAGATTTTGTGGAAGCTGGCTCTGATTTTTGCGGCGGCCGGACACCCATAGGTCAGGAAGAAAGGGCTGAAAGCAGTAGATTCGCTGATACGACTATTATGAGCAAACTCCGCCCAAGGAAGTAATTCACTCCAATTGTCCTGCCTGGCTAATACATAGCGACAGATAAATTGTTCTAGGCATTGATTGACTCTTTCAGTCTGACCATTGGACTGTTGATGGTAGGCAGAAGAGAAGTCCAGCTGAATCTCCAACAGATGACAGGCCCTCCAAAAATGTGATGTGAACTGAACTCCTCGATCCAAGACTATGCTGGAGGGAAGACCATGGAGACGGAACAGTTCCTGGAGGAAGATTTTTGCCAAAGCTGGGGCTGAGGGAAGCTATTTCAATGGAATGAAATGAGCCATTTTGGAAAAACGATCCACTACAAACCAAATAACTGTGCAACCATTAGATGGAGGTAGTCTGTGTTAAAGTCCATGGAGATATGGGTCCAAGGACACTTAGGTACAGGTAGAGGAAGAAGTGGACCAGATGCTAACCTTCTTGGAACTTTAATTTGAGCACAATTGGAGCAGGCGGCAATGAAGTCTTTAACATCTTGCCGTAAGGTTGGCCACCAATACAGGCGTGAGATGAAGGTAAAGGTTTTTCGCACCCCTTGGTGACCGGCAACCTTGGAATTATTCCCCCAGCAAGAACACAAGGATGGAGAGACCTTTTTACAAATTGTTTCCCAGGAGGAATGTCTTTCAAGCGTACAGGGGCACAACGAGAATTCTGGAAGGATCAATGATATGTGAAGGTTCTGGTTCAGTATCCTCAGAATCAAAGGAACGAGACAAGGCATATGCTTTAGTATTCTTGGTCCCAGAGTGAGAGGTAAGTGTGAAATCAAATCTAGAGAAGAATAGGGCCCAGCGGGCCTGACGTGGATTAAGTCTTTGGGCAGTTTGGAGGTACAGGAGGTTCTTGTGATCGGTGTAAATCGGAAAAGGGAAGAGTGCTCCCTCAAGAAGATGATGCCATTCCTCCAATGCAAGTTTCACAGCCAGTAGTTCTCGATCCCCTATAGTGTAATTCCAGCAAAAACTTCACTCGTCACTGCACTCGCCGGCTGAGGATCCGAAGAAGGGGACGCAGCCCGAGGATGAGATCCATCGGGCAGGATGCCGAAGGACACGATGGGACAAGGTGTTTTTTTTTTATTGTTTTTAGCTACCCCGAGTGTGGCCCAGGGTTACCGTTTTTTGCATGTTTTTTTTACCCAGAGCCACATTCGGAATTACCACCAGGGGGGTTAAAGGGCGTCTCTGGGTTGGTAACTAGCGATAAAGAAAAGGCGGATTTACTAAACACTTTTTTAGCTCTGTGTACACAAAGGAAAATGGCAGAGCTCAAGTTCAACATCAAAATAGCAATGTCACTGCCTTAAACGGTTCACAATGGCTCAAAATTGATATGATGAGAAATAGTTGGACAAAATTAAGGTTGTCAAAGCACCAGGACCTGATGGATTATATCTGAAGCTAGCAAAGTACTTTCTTGTATTAAAAGAGGAATAGACTGCAGAGATGGAGACATAATCCTGCCCCTGTACAAGGCATTGGTCAGACCTTAATGTGTTTCATTTGTGTTATTGTTTGGAATTTTGTTTATTGTAATATTACGCAGTAAAGTACGTTTTTTTTATATGAGCTGGCATCCGTGTTGTGTTCTCTGTTCGTGACTTCGCTGTATCCTAGAAAGCCCCCGGTACACGGCTTACAGAAGCACAGAATATAACTAGGTATTAAGGCTTTAACCCCCCCCATCGGTAACCCTGAGTGTGAGACGGGGTAAAAAAAAGATGCTGAAAGCGGTACTCGGGGAGTCAAACTCGGGGTAGCTAAAACAGTGAAAAACAATGATAAATACAATGTTACCTGATCTGCCGGCGTCCTCCCTCGTCCTTTCTGTCCTCTGCATCCGATGAGTCACCCAGGAGTTCCCAGGGATGTTGGTGCGTGCAGCCATTGCATTGGGGGAGTGGCGGGAATTTCAAATTATTTTGTATTGCATTCAATACAAAATAACTGTATTAAATGCAGTACAGTGGATTTATATGTGTAAAAGCAGTACATTGTCTTTCATGAAAATGTATTTTACAGTATAATAGTATGAGTATAATAAAGTTTGAAACACAAAATCATGTCAAAAAAATAAATTTAGTTTAGTAAGTTTATTATTAAATTTATTATTACATTTATTGTTTTTAAATGTATTTAATTTATTATTTTAACATGATTCTGTGTTTCAAACTTTATTACTCTTTATATTATAATGTACAATAAATTTTCATGAAAAACAATGTACCGCTTTTAGACATATAAATCCGGACAGATATAAACCGCCCTGGAGGTTAAAGTAAAAATAACAGTGACCGTTGATCCAGGGAACATCCGATTGCCTCATGGGATCAGGAAGGGATTTCTTCCCATTAAAGCAAATTGTACCAGGGTTTTTTTTGCCTTCCTTTGGACCAACTGTGTCCATAGGGTTTTATATCTGGGATATGTTTATTTCCCTAGTGGTTGAACTTGATGGACTTTTCTCTTTTTTCAACCTGACCTTCTATATACTGTAACTATATGTCAACTGAGTCAGAGTCCACTCTGCCCGCTAAGTTATGCAGGTCGGTGCACAAAGAGTATATCTCGGCCCTGCACGTTTCCTTGACTTCTTGGACCAAAAGACGAAAATCCTCTTTAGTAGGAATATGTTGGAGGTACTCCCGCCATGGCACCTTCGTTGTGGATATCAAGGGAGTAGATGTTGAGGCGGGAGGAGCTTGGCGGTGGTTCGCGGAGGGACCCACACTAGAAGGGGCAATTTGCCCTGCTTTAATGGAAGTGTAAAAGGAGGTAGGCGTGCTGGCTGGTGATATAAGGTGGCTGGTGAAATACTGGAATCTAGTCTGGAATTTTATACAGGCGTGAGTATTATAGTAATTTATAGGGGATGTGGGGATTACAGCAAACCTTATTAGTTAGCTTTAAGTTAAAGCTGATCATAGTTGATGTCTACAAACTCAGATCAGTTTTTACAGAGAGTAAAATATGTGACAGACATGAGCCTGAATGTATGTTTTCTAGAGAGTTCTAAAAGACAGGACAACAACCAGCTCTCATGCAATGTTACCCTTGCCAATCGCTTTAATAAGGTAAAGCTCATTTGGGAGCTGGAAATTTGCGTCTCTCTAAAGTTATACGGACAATATCATCTGTCCAAAAAAAGCCTGTTTATCAGCACTTTTTACTATGCAAATACCAGTTCCCATTAGAAATATGTTATTACTTGACTTTCTGCTTTCCTAAAATCAAATATCAAAAGTGGAAATTGTGGGGGGGGCGTGGCTATGCTATGGCAGTGTAAGGCAGCTTTTTGTGAGAGCTCCTGCAGCCGCCTCTCCATCTTCAGTCCTGGAGGCCTCGCATCGGGTGTTTCCCCTTCATAAACTGCATGCCGCGCTGTAAGAAGACTCTCGGTTCCAGGGGAGCGGGTAAGAAAGCGGATCTTACCCGCTATTTTTCCTCCCAAGCCTCCCCATCCTCTGACCACGAGGCGTCCAAGATGGCGTCCTCACGCTCCACACCTCCAGGCACTAGCACAGGAGCCCGGGGCACAGGTTCTAAAAGCCCCACAGCCTCACTACTAGCTACCCCCAGGAGCCCTTCTCTTTTTCCAGAGGAGTCCCGCGGGTCAGATATTCCTGCATTGGATGCAGCTGACTCCCCTGTGCAGCCATATGTATCACATGCCTTGCTCCAAGAACTTTTTTCTACCCTGCCTACTAAAAGTGACATGGCAGCCATGCTTTGCACGTATGGAGCGCTCGCTGCACACAGATTTAGAGGCAGTGCAAACAAATGTAACGGCGTAGGCTGGTAGGGTCACCACCCTAGAATCCTCTACATGTACAATCCAGTCATCTGTTACTTTCTTGGATAATTCTATGGGAAAAATGCGTTCACAACTTACTTCCCTGTATCTTCGACCTGATGACTTGGAAAACCGCAGCCACAGGAATAATGTCCGTTTGCGGGGTATCCCTACAGCTACAGCTAACGCTGACCTAGGTGCCACTGGTATTGCCATTTTTAATATGCTTCTTGACTGGCCACCAGATACGGCCATTGAACTTGACCGGATACACAGGGTTCGCAGCATCCGTGATAGAAGCTCTAATCTGCCTAATGATGTGTTATGCCATGTTCATTACTACACTCTGAAAGAAGAAATTATGAGGAAGGCATAGTTCCATGGTCCTATTGATTTTTATGGAGCAGGCATTCAATTGTTGTCTGAAGTTTCTGCACAAACTCTGCGTATGCGCCACATACTGGGCCCTTTGCTGGAACTGATTCGTTCCTCTGGTGCCTAATACAGATGGGGACATCCATTCCATGTGGTTGTATCAAAAGGTGGTGAGACTTTTGCCCTCCATCGCCATGCACAACTTCCTGCGTTGTCTACCATGCTTAGCGCAGGCCCTATTAACATTCCGAATTGGCTCGACTTTCCCATTGATACAGCGGCCCCCCTGCAGATGAGACGTTGGCTGGGTATGCCACAGAGGCCTCGCCGCAACACTATTTCTAATGCGCGGGTTACCCTGGCGCCGCTGTCCAATGAAACCTGATTTTTATACCTCCCCAAGGAACCTGGTCATCTACCTCCAACATTGGTACATGCTGCTTTTTATGATAACTCAAGGTTGCACAGTCATATCGCGTTTATTGCTGTATTTACCCTGTTACTGCTTTTCTCTGATGCTAATTGTATTGATTTGATATATGACAAATTGATCTATTCTGTCTGGGAGGCATGCTCTTGAGTTTTGTGTTTGTTTTGGAGGAGTGGGTCCCCGCCCCCTGCGTGAGTTCTGTTTATGCACCTAAGCGCCTCTGGAGTGGATTTGACCAGCTCACACTACTGTTTTTTTCAGTGTATCTATCTGGAATACCAGGTTATACATGAATTGAGCACTGATTACTAGCACATATACTATCTTGCCGGACTTTCTAGTTAGTTTCGACTCCGGCTGGGAAGATAGGATTGGTGCTTTGTGGCCCTTCATACATATTGTATGTATATTTTGCCTCTGAGATTGGTAATATAACCTTCTTGGACCATGCCCCTATCTCTCTCACTATTCAGACAGCTTCCTCTTCCTTAAAAAATACTTCCTGGTGTCCTAATGAGTCTCTGTTGACTTCTGAGGGCTTTGGACCCCCGCAACGCAACCTCTGTCTCTAATCCACTGACCGTATGGGAGGCTCATAAATGTTATATCCAAGGACTAATGATCCAGAAGGGTCACAGACTTAAGATGGAACGTAAGGCTCAGTTAGAGCGTATGTTTCATGATTTACATTAGAATCCATAAATACATTTTAGAATCGCAACATAAGCGGGGTCACTCGCAGGACATAGAGGCCCAGCTGACGGTTTTGTGTGAGAAAATCAACATGCACTGCTGCACCAAGGCGAAATTTCAACTTGACAGGAGTAGAGCATTTTTCTATGAATACAGTAACAAATGTGGGAGGGCTCTGGCTAGGGCGGTGAGGCCAAAAAGGGCCTGGGTCTTTATTATTCCCTGTATAAATTCTAACTCGGGTGACCCATTACACAGTTCAGGGATTTCTATACAAAATTATACAATCTAAGAGCTAACACGGGTGCCCCCCATCTGCTATGTTGACGGCAGCTATGCAACAATACCTCACCTCCTCAGGTATGTCTAAGATCCCAGAAGAAGCCCTATCTGCGCTCGATGCCCCAATTAGCTCAGCTGAATTACAAGCAGCCTTAGCCAAAGCGCCCGACCCTGATGGCTTTACACTTGCCTAATATAAGAGGTTCCTGCCCCAACTCACGCAGTCGTTTCTGGACGCCTTTAATGCCCTTACCTCGGATTACTCCCTTCCAGCAGATGCCGCCAGAGCCCATATCACTGTCCTACTGAAGCCGGAGAAGGATCCCAAGTCTTGTGTGAGCTATAGACCAATATTTCTTCTTAACTGTGATGTTAAGCTATTCTCCATATTAGCGCCCAGGCTAACGCCCCTTCTCCAAGGTCTTATTCATTCAGATCAAATTGGATTTTTACCCCTTTGCGAGGCAAGAGATAATACCACTCGCACACTAAACCTAATCCATCATGTCATCATAAACAAAATACAAATATATGAGACAGGTCCTCACCTATATCGGTATTCTGAGCTGGCTTTTTGACTGGATCCAAGGCCTATATCAATGCCCCACTGCCTCTATTCACGCCCCTTTTCGATTGCTAATAGTACGAGACAGGGCTGTCCACTGTCCCCTTTGTTATTTATTTTGCTCCTTGAACCCCTCTTGATGCATATCCGTAATAACCCGGATATTAAGGGCATATGAGTGAACAAAACTGAACATAAAGTTTCTGCTTATGCGGACGATCTCCTTTTCTATATAACCTCGCCTTGTATTACCATCCCGAACCTTCTTAAGGAGTTGAACAGGTACGCCCAATTTTTAGACTATAAAGTCAGCCTCCAAAAATCAGAGGAGTTAGATGTGAATTGGTTGTGAGTCCCCCCCCCCCCCCCCCCCTCTTACTTATGGATATGACAGTGTATGTGAAAGTACATATCTTCTCTAGCATTTTTGGGCAATCCCTTCCCTTCCTATACTCATTGGCCCTGTGTTAGTTGAACCGAACATAGTGTCTGGCCCTTGTTTGCGGCAAAAAATTTCGTCAAGGGTCTCAACTCACCAAACAAGCAATCGGTGGTGCTGAATGCCCTCAATCGCATGGTTCAGGAGACTTTTGCCACGATAAAGTGCCTACACTTAAAAACCGTCGTTTTCAGACGGTCTATCATGGCTCCTCCCCTGATTCAAAAGCAAAAGTTATTAGTATCCTGCTCGACAAATCCCTGCCTTGGTCGTTGGTGCCGTGCAATCTGACCCTGAAGGGAGGTACTTAGAAGTCAAAGGGAAAATTCAGTCCCAAATGTTCACTCTGGTCAATCTATATCTCCCTAATACCAATCAGCTACCCTATTTAGAAGAGTTCCTTGATATTGCAGAAACATTTACAGAAGTGTGTTGATAGTAGGTAGGGACTTATTTTGCATTAGATCCTGTTCTAGATGTGTCTAGGGATGTGTCCTGTTCTAGATGTGTCCCACCTTCCTTACTCCACTCTCCGACGGCTTAAAAATCTACATCAACATCAACTTATTGATGTATGGAGAATACAACACCCCACTGGCCGTGATTTTACTTTCTATTCGCCGGACCACAAAACGTATTCCCGCATTGACCTTTTTTTAATATAACATGATGCTAACCTTCTCGGACCATGCCCCTATCTCTCTCACTATTCAGACAGATTCCTCTTCCTTAAAAAATACCTCCTGGTGTCTTAACGAGTCCCTGCTGCCTTCTGAGGGACTAAGCTTCAGGCTTTTTTCTCCCGCAACGCAACCTTGGTCTCTAATCCACTGACTATTTGGGAGGCTCATGAATGTTACATCCGAGGACTAATGATCCAGAAGGGTCACAGACTTAAGATGGAACATAGGGCTCAGTTAGAGTGTATGTTTCATGATTTATATATTTTAGAATCACAACATAAGCGGGGTCACTCACAGGACATAGAAGCCCAACTGATGATTTTGCGTGAGAAAATTAACATGCACTGCTGCACCAAGGCGAAATTTCAACTTGACAGGAGTAGGGCATTTTTCTATGAATACAGTAACAATGCCGAGAAGGCTTTTGATCGGGTAAATTGGGAATATATGATGCAGGTCCTCACCTATTTAGGTATTCCAACCCGGCTTTTTGACTGGATCCAAGCTTCCTATCAATGCCCCACTGCCTCTATTAGAGTCAATGGACTCTTATCGCGTCCCTTCTCGATTACTGATAGAACGAGACAGGGCTGTCCACTGTCCCCTTTATTATTTATTTTGCTCCTTGAACCCCTCTTGATGCATATCCGTAATAACCTGGATATTAAGGGCGTACAAGTGAACAAAACAGAACATAAAGTCTCTGCTTATGCGGATGACCTCCTTTTCTATATAACCTCGCCTTGCATTACTATCCCGAACCTTCTTAAGGAGTTGAACAGGTACGCCCAATTTTCAGATTATAAAGTCAACCTCCAAAAATCTGAGGTGTTAGATATAAATCTACCCCCAGCGCTCAGAAAGACTTTATCCCCTTCATTCTGTTTAAATGGTCCAGAGATTATATCCAATATCTAGGTACTAATAACCTGACGGATATTACCAGGGTGGTAGAACTTCATTTTCTGCCACTGTTGAACACAGCGGTCCACTTGACCCATCTGGTGGATTGGTGCAGACACGCTGATGTTAAGGGATGGGTGACATTGGAAGATTCTGTGTCTCCCATTCTACTAAGCACTGCAGCATGGTTTCCTCCGTCGCCACCCATTGATTGGAGTAACACTGAAAGTAGTAGTAGTAGTAGTCTAAACATTTTCACAGTGAGGGAACTGAGACATTCCCTTCCCCGATGTCCCCTATAATTGGCCACCCTGACTTCCCCACTAGTAGGACAGACCTGGTCTTTAAGCAGTGGATTAAACAGAATATTTTTAGAGCCATACATTTCTCGCAGCCCCCTAACTGGACCCTGATTAGACAGCTTTAACGGGACTACTCCCTCCCCTAGACAACTGGTGAAGGAAACAATTTCAGTATTTTATCACCTCACTGCCCTCTGCCCAAGTTTTCCATAGACCCCTCACCCCTCTGGAAAATTTGTGTATGCCTGGGGACCCTCTAAGGGGGTCCTATCCTATGTCTATAAAATGCTTTTGACATCAGGCGATGTATCAACGCCTTTGTTTCTCTCCAGATGGGAGCAGGATCTTGGTATTAAATTTACTGACGAACAGGCAGATCGTCTTTTATACTATGGTCACAAGGTCTCTATCAGTAACCGCTATCAAGAGACGAATTATAAGTTGCTTACAAGATGGTATAGGACACCGGAGCTCTTACATGGAATCTACCCACAGGTGAGCCATTTGTTTTGGAGATGTGGGAACACACGGGCACTCTAATGCATATTTTCCCGGACCTGTCCTTCACTGACACCTTACTGGGAGGGGATTGCTAGAATTATTAAATAATTGACGGGGATATCTATTGAAAATAGGCCTGAGTTAGCATTACTACATGTGTCTGCAATCTCAAAAAAACGATACAAGCGTTCTCTTCTGCGCCATTTGCTGAATGCTGCTGAAGCATGTATTCCACCACTATGGAAACATACTGTCCCTCCTACAATTAAACAATGGATTACCAGGGTGAACGATATACAATACATGGAAGAACTAACAAAACCAAGGGAGCAGCCATCACAGAGACCGGCACGCACCTGGCTTTACTGGGATGACTTTAAGAGCTCAGCTGATTATAGACGGCTGCTTGGATCATCTGAATAGTGCCATAATGTTTTTTGGGTCGCCCACTGCCCTTACCTCCCACACCACCCCCCTACCCACCCCCATTACACTCCTCTTCTCCTCCCCCTTTCTGTTTTCTTTTTCTCTTCTCTGCTCTCTTTTCTACCTCTCTTTCTTTCTTAAAAGAAAAATCAGGAACCAACAAAGTTTTCTACTTTTTGACCAATGCACATCTGTGTTTGATACTGTCATAGTAATGCCTGACACCAAATGGACACTTCCTTTTACACTAAAATGATTGATAATGTTTGTGATGATATGTGTCGGCCGGTACTCAATATGTTTGTGCTTCTCCTATGCTCTGTAATATGCACTTTACTGGTTTAGTGTCATATGTTAGCATTTATTTTTTTCTATATTGTATCTTATTGTTGGTTACTTCTAAAAAAAAAAAATAATAAATAAATAAAAAGTGAAATTGTGATTTTGATGCGATTGTAAAAAAAAAATATTGCGAACAGGTAAGTTTTTTTGCAGAAGGGACATCACCTCTCTCTTCTGCAATAAAAACCCATTATAGTTTATGCATTATACTTTACATTTTAAGTTTGTATAGTGGCAAACGAAAGGTTTTAGTGAAAAAGAAATTTCTGTTCCTGTTCTGAATCAAAGAAAATACATTTAAAAAAATGGGATCGTTTTTGCAGTACCAGTTTGTAAGAGAATAATTAATTTAAAATTTTGTCACTTATCACTTTGTGCTAATATAGTATAATGACAAATAAAAAAAACTGCAGCCTTTGCAGAACCCTTCTCCACTTGGTCTTCAAAGTTCTTGTTTGAAGATTTGCTATTACCAAGATCTGCACCCACAGTGGCTCAGTCCAGCCCCTTGCTGGGCTTCCACGTCCACTGCGGTGGCCCCCCTACTCATTGCAGTCTACCTTACTGCTAACAACAAAAGGCTGATAAATATTGCTCTAGATTATCTATTTATAAATGTTTTCACCCAAAATTCACACATTAGATTCAATTAGAAAATGAAATAATCTGAGTAAGTAAGTTGATTTAAACATTTTCAGTTTGAATCCATCATAAAAAAAAAATGTGTACATTTGTAAATAAAAGTTGGGTGGAAACATTCATAAATGCATCCCTAAATGTAGGGAATTGTCAATGTTGTCTTTTTTTGCTGATATGTAAGTAAATCCTTACTATCTATTTACCATTGAATTATCATGATAACACAGAACGGCTGTTTTTGTTCCCATTTCAGTCCAGTTGAACAAGGAGATGTTAAGGAGGTGTACAAGACAGACAAGACCATAGATTACTGTACATCCAAGAACAAATGTAGGCTATATTTGCATGTCTGTACATCAGTTTAATGGTTTTTAATAACATTTATAGTTAACAGTTGCCAGTGGGACAGTGTAATGCGCCTGGGCACACAAATCACAACCAACTCCGGGGTACACTTTCAACAAACTTTATTTAGTAATCTAGGTACAGGCCGAGGTCAAAACACAAAAGATCAATCCGATAAGCGAGGTAAAAAAGGATAAGGCAGAAGGCATAGTCAGGGACAATCCAAAGTCAGGGCAGGCAGAGTTCATGTTCAAAGTCAATAATCAGACAGGGTCACTGCTGGTAATAAGTCTGAGCTGATGACAAAACACAGGCAAAGACAACAGAGGTCAAAAAGGTAATCCAACATAACAACGCACCCAAGCACACTGTAACACAGAGGCTATAACGGGCAAGGGTGCTAATGACAGGGTCTCATTAAATAGGCAGAGTGCCCAATCACATTGTGCCACCTGACTCTATTGGATTGGAGGAACATACTGAATGATGAATCCCTTGCAGGCGATTTGGCTGCAGGTTATTCAAACTATACATGCCCCGCCCCACGGCGAGGCAGCCAGGCGCGCATAGTAACACTGTGCATGTCTGCAGGGATCCTGGGGATGCCGTTTGGCCGATCTATCCTTCCGCCAGTGAGAGGAGACACGCTGCGAGCAGAGCAGCGGCAGCCCTGCTACAGCGGTCTCCTCCACGCTGCCCGCGATCCCTAGAGTCGCCACCGGCAAGGACAACGCAGGATCGCTGGCGGGTAAGTACCTTACAGACAGATTGTATATCAGCGGTTCACATTTAGGTAATATTTTCTGAACCCTAAAAGGAGAAGAAAAAACAAGTGTTAAACAATGTATGATGACTGCTTTGGTTTCACTTAATTTGTTTATCCATAATTTAAATTGCTTACAACATAGCTGCCATGTAGTATGTAAGCTACCATGGTAACAAGTTACCATGTATTATGTAAGCCAATATCAAGAGACCTATCTGTACTTCTGTTCTGTGTTAATTTGATATTCATTCACATTGCACCCAGGAGCTCAGGAGCTCACAAATTCAGCTCCCAACTTTCCAATGAAAACAAGAATTTAAACGTAGCTAATGACATAATTTTATGTGAGGGTCTTTGTATGGCACCTGTTCTGCATGATGTGATACAGAAGACATGCTTGGATCTCAGCTCTCTAAATCCCTGGGTGTCAGGCCTGCCATCTATTGGATCCCTGTTAGGTGATTTACAGC
This sequence comes from Pyxicephalus adspersus, assembly GCF_032062135.1. Taxonomy (NCBI): domain Eukaryota; kingdom Metazoa; phylum Chordata; class Amphibia; order Anura; family Pyxicephalidae; genus Pyxicephalus; species Pyxicephalus adspersus. The sequence goes on along the minus strand of NC_092870.1, from coordinate 9,090,126 downwards.
CCATTCATTTTTAATGTGCAAAAAAACCCCTGAAAATTCATAAAGGGGACTTGAAGCCCTGTAAAGTTTCTAGTTGCCCTTCACTGCTGATCATAGGCAATTCAGAAATATCGAGCTTTACTTTGATGTTGATTCCCCTCTGTTTGATTGTACATTAAACATAATATGTATTGTAGGTGCAGCTTTAATGTGGTCACTGCAGATTTTCTTAAACTTCAATTTTAGGCAAACCATGAAATTTGAAAAATTAAATTCAGCTGCCAAAGGACATCTAACTGCATGTAGCTATTCTATACACCACCTAAAGTGGAAATGTTAGGTCAGTGATCTCATGTATCTTTTCTCAAATTTCAGGAAGAATTCAGTGAAATATGATATTTAATAACAGCTGGAGGGCTGACTCTTATATGCCATGAATACTTCAACAGTAAGATCTTACCAATAGAATTCTCATTCTCTATTTACTGTTCACATGTGAGTTTTGGGTGTACCCGCTAACCTCTAGTTTTATTCTCCCCTCCTGTGACCTTTATAGTGTTAAACAAAAAAACAAAAAGTTGAGTGCAATCCCCTCATAATGATTAAAGCAGGTATGCAGACGCAGGAACCTAACTGCACAGATCTTTACAAATCACTTATGGAGAACCAAACAATAAGGTGGTTTTAACGCTCCAGAATTTGCCACATCTGAGCCAGGTGATCTGAGCTTTAGACACCCACCTGCCTAAAGCCTGTGACTGAACAGTGAAGAGGAGGCAGGCATCGATGAGGTCATTACTCTTTCCATTTCTCTTGTAAGCATGTTTAACCTGGCTGCTGCAGGGCAGAGGAATAATGGAGGCTGTTGTTGGGACAGATAATCTAATCAATTCTCAATGCTCAATGCTGTCTCCAAAATTTGCAAGAAGCCAGCAGGTGACCATTTGATTCATGTTTTTACTACCCATTTGGTTGTTCTGATGTTTTGAATTCTGCTGTAACCTGATATAAATAGATAGAAAAGTACCGGTATGGCCTTGGCCTAAATGTCTATGTTGTGCTGATTACACCAAGTATTGCTCACCTTTGATTTGTAATAAAGCTCTTCTCCAGAAACTCTTGCGTCTCTTTCCTTACTCTTACCACTGGTATGGAAGTCGACAAATTATTTTGTCCTACCCACCAAAATAACCCAATAGGTGTATTAATATCATGAATTGAATAAAGAAATATCAAGGTAGTATACTTAGAAATAACTCACATTCCATATATGTAGCTATACAATGAAATACCACAAAATAAATTGTAGGAGATATTCATAAAACTTACATTCAACAAAAAACATGTAGGGGCACTACCTGGGAGCAACATGGAAATCAATCTATTATGTAAATCTCACATAATAAAGTTTGCCTCAATGAGAAACTAAAGTTCAAAAATACAAAATTTTAAGCAGGCAGGTTCTTTATAGCAGTACACGCACTTGTTCTCACTTAACATCTTTGCCCAGTCCTCTTCCAGGTCTTCCAATCTCTTGATTGGCCAGAATTAGTTAGAGTTCCAATTTAATATTGACTTATCCTGTACAGCGAGTTTAACCCAAAAAGCACAGTAAACCTGGCCAATCAAAATTTGCTTTACTAAAGTCAAATCATTGAAAGATACAATATAAGTTGATGAGATTGGTTATGGTACTGTGGTCTTGGCATTATTAAATAGGATAATCACTGTGGGGTGAGTAGTGCTACATTGCTAAGGGTTCCTCTAAAACAGGGCTGTCAAACTCTGGTCCGCAACATCCTTTATTTGGCCCCCAAAGGAATCCTAAATATGAATTGCAGCTGGCCCGCCGCTGCATTGAAATAGCGATGCTACTACAATTCCCAGCATCACTCGCGTTTATAGACCAGCGGCCTCTCTGCCTATGCGTGGCCCCTGCATTGGACTGTTTTATAGATGCAGGGAATTGTAGTAGCAGTGCTATTTCAGTGAAGAGGGAGTTCCAGCCACTCATCACAATAAGATCCGCATTGGACTGTTTTCTTGACACAGGGAATTGTAGTAGCCAGGGCTGTGGAGTCGGTAGATCAATCCTTCGACTCTGACTTCCCAGTTTCTGGTACCCTTGACTCCAAGTCCTCTGTATTTACAGGGTTTCTCATTTTATCTTCACACTTTTGCATTTAAACTTCACACAAAAATTTAAACCGCCTATTTATTCTTAAATCAACACATTTATTATAAAATTAAATATAACACAATATTTTTACCATAAAAGTTTTTCCCAAGAAACATTATTAAAAATATATGAAAATAAATTGATGATTTGTCAATTATTTTGTTTTTTACTTTAAATCATTTTAAAATTAAATATCTTTATTTCAGGGATTTATACTAAGTTTTAAGATAACAATAATATTCATCTTTTTATTTTCAAAGTTATTAGCTTTGTATTTTGTATTGCACTTACCCTTTTGGCCAGAGAATTAATTATCGCAGAACGTCAAAGAGTGGTAGACAGTTATCTGAATGGAAGTGATGCCTCCCAGATAGCAATGGTTTTGGGTTGTAATCGTACAACCATACCCAAAATTATTAGGACCTATAAATCTTCCGGTAGAGTGGAAAAATTACCAAGAGGGGGGTCTGAGAAATTTAAAGTTGGATGAAGTCCACAAGGAGGAGTTACGCAAGGTAATGTCCAAAGATTGCGGAATAAACCTCTGGGAAATGAAGGATCAGGCCAAATGGTTCCCACTCTCTTCAAGAAAAGCTTAGCTATGCTAACAAAATTCTTGATCTCATTGCTAAAGAAGATGGAAAAAACATGCACTTTCTTGATGAAGTAGGTTTTAACTTCTCAATGAGAACCAAAAGGGGAAGATTTCCTATTCGGCAAAGGGCGGTGCACGTTGTGGCTGGAGTGCGTTCCAGAAAATATTGAATTTGTTGTGTGAGGAATAAAAATGGGACCCTCCACTTTAAGTCACAAGCACGAGCATTTAATCAAGAAACATTCTTCAATTTTATTGATGACGTTTTTTGTGAAAAGAGTGTTCAGCATGACATCCTAATTATGGATAATGTCCCCTAATGTCCAACTCTAATTTTTACCACCATTTCTTAATCCTGTTGAGAACATTTTCTCTGAATGTAAAGAAGTAGTAAGAAGAAATAGGCTAAATAATTTGGGTGCTTTATTATAAAGCATCAATAGTGTATTTTTAATAATAAGCGAGCAGGATTGCTCAAAATATTATACAAAAATGTTAAGCTTTTTGCCTAAATACCTAAGAGGAGAATGCATTAACGATTAATAAATCCTTTAAATAATTATTACATATTTTCATTCAATGTTTCTTGAGAAAACTTTTATGGTAAAAATATTGTGTTATATTTATTTTATAATAAATGTATTGATTTATGAATGATTAGGGGGTCTAAATTTTTTTTGTAAAGTTTGAATGCAAAAGTGTGAAGATAAAAAAATAAAATGAGAAACCCTAATAAATGTTCCACGTTGATTGAAGGAAGGCAACATACACACTATTTAACCACAGAACTACTGGCTAGGAAGCTGACACTCCACTGTATTGGCCAGTTTAAACAAAAGACAAGTGGCTATAAAGTAGTAGCATAGCATGCATACAAATCAGGAACTTTACCAGTTTAAAAATATGAACCACATTCGTTGGTAGTTTTAAAACAAAAACAAAGCTTAACTACATAAACAAAAGTTGGAAAACCTAAAACCGTTTATATATTAAACTTGGAATATAGTTGTAGAGTAGAATAGCTGTTAAATGCAATCCAAAACTAACTCAATTTAGTGTTGTTCTAGGAAACAGAATTGCTTCTGCCAGATCCTCTTTCATAGAAGCTCTTAAATCTGACTTGATTATTTGTAGAGCTGAAAATAGTCTTTCAACACTGAGAAGAGAAACAACACAAAGAAGGGTATTTTTGGCAAATGATCAAATGTATTCATGATTCAGTCTCATAATACATAAACAATAGTGCTGGTTACAATTACAATTGTCTGGGAAAAGCATACCCAGATTTTTATCAAGGAGGCCCAACTTGGGCACTAAACAATACATTTCTATCAGGAATATATTGTAAAATTTTAGGTTGTGTCGTATACATATGTCGATACCTGACGCGTTTCGCCCAGTTTACGCTTCTTCAAGGGTTTTAGCGAGGCTGGACACAGTAGTTGGAAGTATCTAGGTTCATAATAAATACATAATGTCAGTGTGGAAATAACAATATGAAAAATACACACTAAAAACACATAATAATAATAATAATATAGGAAATACATGATGGTCTTTAAGAACCTTATTGTTGGTACACTGTTTTCTGTCAAAATGACATGCTATTAAATAAAATTAAACATAAAAAATCAGTAAGACGTCCAGAACGCCACCTTATAAGGAGGTTTCTTTCAGAGTCTCCTCTGCCAGCTTCACATTCAGCAGCACTTATCTACACAGACCGTGGCTGCAGTCTCTGTAAACTCTGTATTCAGGACCAGAAGGTAATCTTTCTTATATTCCCTATATGTATCTATCTATATTATACCAAAAGGTTTTCTAATTTTTACTTCTACAAATATATGTTTATTTCTTATCCCTTTTAGTATACTAATATCTCACTGTTATACATATAAATACTTTACATATTATTATTTCTATTTCCACACAGCATCTCTACTATTATATTTAAATATGTTATGGCCAAAAACTTTATGACCTGTTAATCCTTATCACCATATCACTTTATGTTCATACTTACATACTTTTCCTCTCCAATGTACCTTATATATATATACCTTATAATGTACCTTATCCTAAACAAACTATCTTTGCAGTAAAACCTGGTGTTATAACTGGTGTTTGGTGGTTCATGACTATGGATTCGGAAACTTGCAAAATGAAGTCTGAATGATTCACAGGCCTCAGACTATTTTTTTGTACAGAACGTAGGCATTCCATAGGCACTGCTCAACTAGATGCCTGAAAATCTTCTTGTAGTACTTCCTTTGCTGTTTCCTCATTGCTGGGTAGAATGTCATGGCTTGGTCAGCTCTGTCCACACCTCCCATGGTGTTGTAGTCAATCGCCACCTGTGGCTTCATCACTTCTTTGCCAAATTCTGTGTTTACTAGGAACCGAGGAGGCATCATGTACAGTACTCATCAGGCACACATCTTTCTTGTCACGCCAACTCAGGGCCATCATCTTTCCTTTCTGCCAGGCAACAATTTCTCCTGTCTTCAGCTTCCCTTTTGCAAACAGTGATGGCAGGTTGTGCCGGTTAGCTCTAAGGGTGCCATACACATCTGTTCTGTGTTGCAGAAGGAACTCATAAAGCTCAGGAGAGGTGTAGAAATTGTCAGTTATGACACAATAGCCCTGATCTAGCAATGGCTCAATGAGGGATAGCACTGAAGATGTGGCCAATCCATAATGGCTGTATCTGGGGTTGAACTGTGTCCAGCCAATCGGCTGTCTGCCACAACAAAGATGGAGGGGGCATCCGTGCTGTAATTGGAGGGCATGGGGGAGTTGCCCACCCTGCCCAGTGGTTTCAGTGCATTCTGGGAAATCCGAATTCGGGTTTGTCGAATGCAGCAAAATTCGGGTCGGGTCGACCCGAATTCGAACAGCCATATTCAGGTCGAACATAAGGACGACCCGAATTCGAACAACAACACTAGTAAACACCCCTGGCAGTCATTTTTCATGGGTAGTTTTTCTTTGTTAGGACAGGTCAGAGCCGCAGACCACCAAAAGTTTCTTGCGGACCACCGGTTGGTGACCGCTGCATTAAAACGCAGAAATAGACCTAATTGCTACTGGACAGGCTTTACCCACATCAATAATTGCGGCTTATATTTTATACCGTGAGATGACGTTGTACCACAACACACTACCAATACAATATAAATAAATAGACGTTAGGTATTACGTAACTCAAAATAAGTATTTGATTCATAAACCAAAAAAAATCGTGTTGTAACTGAAATGACGTTTCACAGTCTGCTAATGAACTGATTACCTCTCGCGCGGTTTGCATCCCTAGAATTTAGTGACGACATAGCAAAGGAGTGACGTGCGAGCGACCATTTTACTGAGGGAAAAGTTCTTCTGAAGGACGGCTCTGTGTATTAAATATGTAATTCCACAAACATAGCACGGCCACCTGTTACAAGCACTTGACAAGTTGTCTCTGAACTAGGGAAAAACTCCAGCGTGTGACATGAGAAAGGAAAATATTTGTAACAGATGCCCCATCCAGGATGGAAGATATAATTGTCATACGTGATTACGTAAACTCGCACTACGACCAATCAGAGAGCTTGGCAGGAGATTGCTGGGGAGAAGTAGTGCTCTAGAGTCAGTTTAGTTTGGGCCATTGAGTATTTGAATCATCTTCCTGTCTCCAAGGAGAACACCAAACCCAAAGAAAGGAGAAGTGAACTGGCTGGTTTGGAGGATGGAGAAAACCCTGAGAAGGTGAAGGAGAAAAAGGGTTTTTTGCTCAAGGTGAGGAGGAGGCTAAGACCTTGCTGCTCACAGAGGGTTAATGACGTGTCATCTATCACTGAGCATAGTTTGGGACAGTGATGTGACAGGAGCAGGGGGGCACCACACAGGTTTTGGCCATATTGGCCCTGATTCATCAAGCAAAATCGGACGCTCGCAATGCGAATTCGCGATGCGAAATCGTAAGCCGTTGCGCAATTCAGCAACTGAATGAGCTCGCGGCTGGAGCCGCGCATCTCCGGCAGCTTTACACTGGCGAGCTTGCATTAAAAGTCACTGTTCCCCTAAAAAATCATTCTTTCTAATGGCACACACATTACCCTTAGCCCTAAAAAAAAATGTTTGTGCTGTTTAAATGTTTTAAACATTTATGTGCGCTAAGAAAAAAGCATATTTTTAAATCACTTACTTCTTTCCTGTTAGGCAAGAGTTAACCGAGTTCAACTCCTCTACATAGGCGCCTATATAAAAGCTTCCGATGCCTGATCGGAGAAGCCGCTCGCGGGTAAATAAGACCTAAGAACCTGCCATCTTTAATCTTTCACATGTCCTAAGCCCTTGTTTGCAACTACTTGAAATGTTGAGGATCCTGCTAGCTACTAATCAACCACATTTCTTGGAGGTTGTTCAGTGCACTTCAAATACTGGTAATTTGGTGGTCTGGGATTTCTTAGATATTTTGGGACTATTATCTATGAGTGTCCTCATAGGCTGCAAGATATGACATGCAGAATTCCCACACACAGATATAACACTGTGCCCATGATGTCGTTACACATGCCCACGAAGTGGATATATTTTACCAAGCAGTTTTTTTATATAGAAGCCACAGCACAGCTATAGAATGGGGGGGCAGCCTGTGTCCCCAGCTCTTATCGGCCGCTGGAGTCCTCTGCATGGATGACGGCTGAGATAACTAGATTTGTGTTCATTTAGTGACTTGATTAGAATCACTTTGACAAATGTACTGGAACATTCTTTGGGGGAGTAGATGGCAAAACTACATTTGGAGCATACTTGGGCCGCATCAAAATAAATTCAGATAGGTAAAGTGTCAAAGTGCGAGTGTTACTAACCTGTGGACATTGGGCAAGCACAAAATAGAGATTAAGCTAATTTATACAAATAAGCATCTTCACACAGGATACCAACTCAAACCCACACTGGCGAGCTCATGGAGTCCTGAAAAAATTTAATGAAAACTGACAGGAAGAATGTGAAGAATGTTCTCACCTGGCACCCAGGGTCCACTTATATAGTTCGGCCAGCCCGGCCACGGGCGCGGCCCACTCTAGAAGCCCGGCCACGGGCGGGGCCCACCCTAGAAGCCCGGCCACGGCTCACCTCCACTGTAGAGGCTCCCCTGATAACATGGATGCTTAGAAGACATTATGTAGGTAAGAAATGTGCTTGTTCAGCACCAGTAAATGCCCATTTAGTGATAGAATACACATATATAGATCTAAAAGGATCAGTGAAATAAAACCATATACATATATAAGGATCTAATACCCCCGCATAATATAATACACATATTCACCATATACATATATAAGGCTCTAATACAGCGCATAATACAATACACATATAAAGATCTAATAGGACCCATGAAACTTGAAACTAGTTGCATGTGTTTTTATAGGCTGTGAACAGTCTAACACCACATGTGTTATGTCGGGGGCAGGTGTTACCTGGGTGGCAAAGGGGTTAGTGACAGCTATGCTATAACACATATAAAAGATTTAAAATGATTCACGAAGTAACATCATGTAGCTGTATAAAGAACTAATAATCTGCATAATATAATATGCCTATAAAGATATGCCCCCCCTCTAAAAGACTCCATGAAATAAAACCATATACATATATAAGAATCTAATATCTGCATAATATAATATGCATATAAAGAGCTATTATGCTACATGAAATAAGCCTTGTGTATAAAGATAGATTAAACACATTATCAGTAAATGCCCATTTAGTGATAGAATACACATATAGAGATCTAAAAGGATCAGTGAAATAAACCATATAAATATATAAGGATCTAATACCCCCGCATAATCTAATACACATATTCACCATATACATATATAAGGCTCTAAAACAGCGCATAATATAATACACATATACAGATCCAATAGGATCCATGAAACATTGCATTTGTTTTTATAAACTGTGAACAGTCTATTTTCCAGCATTTGTGGAGTTAATTATATATTTAATTATCACTTGTAATTATGTTAGTTCCCAGCACTTGTGGGGTTAATTATATATTTAATTATCACTTGTAATTATGTTAGTTTCCAGCACTTGTGGAGTTAATTATATATTTAATTATCACTTGTAATTATGTTAGTTCCCAGCACTTGTGGAGTTAAATATATCTTGTAAGTGTGTTAGTTTCCAGCACTTGTGGGGTTAATTATCTCTTGTAAGCATGCTAGTTTTCCAGCACTTGTGGGGTTAATTATCTCTTGTAAGCATGCTAGTTTTCCAGCACTTGTGGGGTTAATTATCTCTTGTAAGCATGCTAGTTTTCCAGCACTTGTGGGGTTAATTATCTCTTGTAAGCATGCTAGTTTTCCAGCACTTGTGGGGTTAATTATCTCTTGTAAGCATGTTAGTTTTCCAGCACTTGTGGGGTTAATTATCTCTTGTAAGTGTGTTAGTTTCCAGCACTTGTGGGGTTAATTATGTCTTGTAAGTGTGCTAGTTTTCCAGCACTTGTGGGGTTAATTATCTCTTGTAAGTGTGCTAGTTTTCCAGCAATTGTGGGGTTAATTGTCTCTTGTAATTATGTTACTAGAGGGAGGGGGTCGGTGAATGGGTGGAGAGTGGGTGGAATATAGGAGGGCTAAGGGGGACACCGGTAGGCTGGCGATGGGAGGGCTGTGGGACGGCCTTGAGAGGGGCATGGGAGGGATTATGGGCGTAGTGGCCGGAGAAAGGGGCGTGTCGACCTGTCACTTTTAGTTTGACGAAAAGTACATACGCTTTACTACTACTGTCTCTGACTGCCACTATTGAGCTGACCCCCCACAATATATATATATATATATATATATATATATATATAAATATATATATATATATATATATAATAATAACATTTTTTTTAAAGTTACTCTAAACACACGCATTTAATAAATTATAAATTACTTTAACATTAAAGCCTACTTTCTTTTAATTTCTTTTTTTACTAGATAGCAGTTCACTGTTGTACAAATGTAAAGGATCATATCAAAAAATGATTATGGAACGTCCAACTGTCAAAAAGCAAACAGCCAAATTTCACGGGACCACACACGTCCCAATTACAGGCAAATTCGTAACACCTGTGCGCATAACGATGAGCATATATAAGGGTGTTGTCTACCTTGCTTTTTTCCTTTGTCTGTTTTTTTGTTTTGGGGGGGAAGTTGTTTTGTTTGTTATCCTAATCTTTGTTGCTACATTTCATACTTTGCTTACCATGTAGCACAATAGCTGCTTTTGTTTTTTAAAACTTGAATGTTTCAATGTCCATTTTGCAATTAAAAAGCCAATGTTAATGCCATGTTGTTTCATTGCAGTATTATTTCTTTATTACCACCTTTAAATGTTTGTTCTGCATAAATATTTGCTAATCCAGTTTTTGTGTGGTCTCTATATTTTAATGTGATTTTTTTCGACAACAATACTACAAATGCACAGAGGAGTTGTGTAGAATAGTGGCAGCAAATGAGCTTTTTGAGCAAATGTCAGACTATGAAAAAAACAAATATAAGAAATAAAAACCACGCCAATTTATTCATAAAAGTACATAATACATTCAAATGACAATATGACTTTGAGAATGGGACAAAGGCAACGAGGTGGGTCAAATAGCAGTATGAAGTGGAAACCATGCATACATGTCTGCTAATAATTTGTGAATAAAATGACAAAACATTGCTAAAGAATTGGTAAACAACAGAAAGCATAATTACAGACCAGGCACAAAAACATTGCAGCAACAGATGAAGCTAACAATAATGAGGATTACAAAGTCACATCAATGCATACCATCCAAGCATACTTACTTGATTAACCCCCCCCACCCCCGCAAACCAGTCCAGTTAGAATAGTAATAATGAAAATGTGTATGTATTTATATACATTTAAATGTATTTTGACATACACGCACACACACAAGTGAAATCACTAAATGTTCCTTTTTACATGTATTATAACATCTTTGGCAACAATCTTTTGTTCAAATATTTGATTGGTCTAAAACAAAACTAAAATGAAATTTAAATCAGGTCCAAAATGCTTAGGCTATGTACACACGTGCAAAATTTGTCGTTGGAAAGGATCTTTCACGATCCTTTCCAACAACTAACGACTGCACAGTGCATGAACGAGAGCTGTACCTACAGCACCGTTTTGCGCTATGGAGAGGGGAGGGGAAGAACGACGAAGCGGCACCCCGCTGCCCTGTCTCCCTCTTTACTTTTATTATGATCGTTCGTCGTCCCATCGTCCGTGGATCCGCCAGGATGGTCGTTTGGACGATGATCGACGAGTGCTGTACACACTCCAGATTCTCGTCTGATATCTGCCCATTTGTTTGACATACTATTGTGAGATGACCTATTATAAAGTACTAATTATTATATATACAGCTTGATATAAATTAGTTTGCAGTGTTGCAACCAAACTAAAAAGTATCAAAACAACAACTGCAACAAATCAAAGTATAAATTAAGCAATTTTGTGAATTTAGTATAATGTAACCTAAATAATGTAACATAAAAAAGTAGCACTTACCCAAAAAAAGATCACGCAACAAAGATTCCAACTGACCTGTAATGGACTGTAGATGCACACAGAACAGGGAGCAGGTGTGCGCTAATTAATTGTAACAGATCCTCCTAAATCACGCAGCTGAAAATCCGCCCCTACCTGTCCCCAGAGACCACCAAACTCCTTGTACACCCTCTTATCATCTCTCGTCTGGACTACTGTAACCTCCTCCTCTCTGGTATTCCACTAACCCGACTCTCTCCTCTACAATCTAATATGAATGCTGCAGCCAGACTCATCCATCCTTCCCACCACAATTCATCCATTTCTTCTGCTGCTGCATCTCTTTGTAGTTCTCTTCATTGGCTTCCTTTTCACCTTAGAATCAAATTTAAGCTCCTGTGCTTTGCCTTCAAATCCCTCCACAGTTATTGTCCCACTTACATTTCTGACATGGTTAAAAAATACTCCCCCTGCCGCTCTCTCCGCTCCTCCAATGACCTACTAATGACTTCCTCACTCATAACCTCATCACACGCACGGATACAAGACTTCTCTAGAGCTGCCCTGACTCTCTGGAATGGTCTTCCTTGTCCTATTTGGCTTGCTTCTACTTTCTGCTCATTTAAAAGAGCACTCAAAACCCATTTTTTTCAAATTTGCCTTCCCACCTTCCTTCTCTCTTTTGAAACTGTCACTACTTCCCACCACTACATATCTCCCCTCCTATTGTGTGTGAAATTCCCCCACCTACTAGATTGTAAGCTCTTCTGGACAGGGTCCTCTCCTCCTCCTGTGTCACTGTCTGTATCTGTCTGTTATTTGCAACCTTTATTTAATGTACAGGGCTGCATAATATGTTGGGGCTATATTAATCCTGTTTATTAATGAATAAAATGAATGGGGTAACTCAATGCATTTGAATAGACCTTGCAGTGCAGGTGTTGGAGGGAAGCTTAAAAAATTAACCCAGTACCTGTCTGAGGACAAATTAGTTTTAAAATATTATAAATGTTTTTTCTGTTATCCCATATAGAGCAAAGATTTGCTTTAATCCCCTCTTCCCACAGTGCATACTCTCCTTCAACCCTCACTGCTTTTTTTTAGCTGTTAAAAAGATGGTTCCTGGTACTTTAGGGCATATAGAAGTAATGGAGCAGAGGGGGAACATGGTTGCTTTAACATAAATGGACAACTCACATTTTACTTTAATATCAGAGCCTGCACAAATTATATCATGCATGGTTGCAACTGTAATACCACCCCTGTGACCACAGGTACCTAGATAAAATCCACTAGATCTTGGTTAGCTGATTGGTACTGTAAATATCACTTAAAAAATTGAGAACAAAAAAGTTTATATGTAACTATAACACTGAGGAATGCATTTTTGTTGAGTTAGATCTTACACTTGTTTTATCTAATTTTTGGGAGGTGAATCCATAAATGACCCTATTTTTTTGCTATCACATCCAGTTTTTACGATACAGGGTACCCTCCATTTTTGTCAAAAAACATACAAATTTTACATACAATAAAAAAATAATGAAATAACTTGAATGTACTGTTTATTTAAATTTCCTTTGTTCATACAAATGATTTATTGTTACTCTATGATCTGTTTTTACAGTAAAACATTTGAAAATTAATTGGATAAGCTGTTAAGGTAAAAATTTACGCTTAAAGCTTTTCCTGGAGTGGAGTGTTAAGACAATCCCTCCGGATGCTCCAACAATAGTCAGCTATCATATGTACATCCCATCTACCCTGATACCGTCCTTCCATGACCTTTAAATCTTGGTGGAATCGTTCACCTTGCTCATCGCTGACTGCACCAAGGTTTTCCGGGAAGTTAGAAAGATGGCTATGCAGAAAATGCATCTTGATGCTCATATTGCAACCAAGCATTTTGTAGCATTTTGCTCGTGTGTTTCCAAGAAAGTCCTTGACAATGGCTTTGAATGATAACCAAGTATTCTTTTCGACTTCTGACATTGTCCTGATGAAATGTTCATCTTTGATGAGCTGCCGAATCTGTGGACCATCAAACACACCGGCCTTTACTTTTTCAAATGACCGGCTAGAAAATGCCAAAATGAGGAACTTGAAACATTCTCCTTCAGTTGGCAAAGCTTTAACGAACTGCTTCATCAGACCCAGTTTCATGTGCAAAGGTGGAAATATAATATTCTTTCTATCAACAAGTGGCTCATGTAGAATGTTTGGATCACCTGGTTTTAGGGCAGATCTTGGAGGCCAATTCCTTTCCACCCAATGCCTCTCACGAGCTCTGCCGTCCAACATGTACAGATAACAGGGATACTTGGTGTATCCGCATTGCTGACCAAGAAGGAAGCATACCATTTTAAGGTCAACACAGATGACCCAATTGTGTTGGTGATATTGCAACAACTCAATGACTCTCTTTATGTCTGCATATTGTTCACAGAGAAACTGAATGGTCAATTGGGACTGACCCAAATATATTGCCATTGTGAAGGAGGACACACTTTAAGCTCCGCTTTGAGCTATAGATGAATAGTCGCCGTTCATTTGAGTTAAAGATTGGAATTCCCAATTCCTCCATTAAACCAGGTATGTTATGGCAATACACAAAGCCACTGTCAGTTCTAAAGTACTGGAGAAATGTAATTTCTCTGGTTCGAAAGTATGATACCTTTGTTCCTTTTTCAAGTAAGTTTTTCTCAGGCAGTCTTGATGCTAGGAGTTCTGAAGCCTTCTTCCATTGTCCTAAATCACGTGCAAAATCACTCAACTCATGCTGATCAAATCCCTTATGAACAGAGTCCTCTTTAATTTCCAACTCTTCATCATTGTTGTCACCTAGTTCATCACCATAATCATGTTCTTCAAGAGAGGGTAGTGTAACGAAAACCGGCACTGGGGTTTCATCTGAATGAGCCACTGGGCGTATAGCCGATGGTAGACTAGGATACTCTATGTTACATTTATATTTCTTGGTATATCCTGAAGTTATCACTATACAAAAGTAACAGTCACTGAAATGATCTCCTGGCTCTCGCCAAACCATAGGTATACCAAATGGCATCTTATCACGTGTTCCCTTTGTCCAGATTGGTAAACCCTCCACACACTGTTTGTACACCTTATGAGGGGCCCAAGACTTATCTTGATCACCAAGTTTAACTTTGAAATATGCCAAATAGGCTTGATCTACAAATGTGCAGATGTTCACCCCTTGACTGGGAATGGTGAAACTGCCACAGATATAACAAAATGAATCAGGGTTGTTTAGGCACCTACAACGAGAAATGGCAGAGCCAAACATGATCTGAAAGAAAGGAAATACGTTTGTAAGTAGAAAAATAGATTTTGCTTATTCACTACGTAGAGCAGCGCACAACCTATGACCACACTGTCTGCGTGTAAATAATAGCCTATACAAATCTACGCTACAGTAATCGCAATAATATAAGCGGTAGAGAAAAACCTGACGTGATAGAAGAAAACTAACTGCACTTTCAGAATCAGCATACCTATTTTATTGTAAATAAGCTTAAAAATTGAAGTCAACAAAAAATTTGTTCAAAATTGTTACCCAGAGTAATTGCTCTTTTCTAATACACTTCAGTAATTTCGTTTTTAGTCTCCATTATTTTTACTACATTCAAAAATATTCTGCCAACCAGAACTCTTGCTTTAGATTGGACCAATCAGGAACTGGAATTCATAAAAATGTAACTCTTCACTCTAACCACATTCTGTGTTTCAATGTCCTGTGCTGAGCATGTGTTAAAAATGTCACGAGTTAGAACTGACATTTGTGTCCTCCACCTGCCCTATGACCATGCAGTCTCTGTGAGCCATGCTGTCAGCTAGAGTAACTGGAAACTAATGAGCATGGCTACCAACCATGCAATCACTATGACAGATAATCTGTAATCACATTACTTTATTATTGACAGGCTAGCCAGCATCTACAACAAAGCAGAGTTTTTGGCATATTAATTATATTGAACCTAAACCCTAACTGCACATTTAGTTTGCTACTGCATTGAATATTGAAGATAGGAGCAAAACTAGGAGCCAGTTGTCACCTCTTAACAGGAGGTGCCTAAACAAGAACCCTGACGGCAGGATCATTGAAGTATTTATTTGATAAAAACTCTGCATATTAAAAAAAGAAGAAAACAGCATTTAAATTACATAAAGTGTTACATTACGGTTTAATCATTGGGAAATGCATACATCAGTGTTTCGCAACTCCAGAGTTCCATGCAACTTTCAGAAATTGCTAAGGGGGTTCCTTTAGCAATGAGCAATTTGTGCTTCTGAGGTCAGTTACCACTGACACACATTTGTAACCAGGGCATTCTTCCCAGTGCCCAACAATGTAAGATATATTCACCTAATTTGACCACCAAGCTAAACTACATTGAACTGGGAAATTATAAATATTGTCAGAGGTTCCCTGAGACCTGAAAGTCATTTCAAGGCTTCTCCCATGTTAAAAAATGTTGGACAAGTCGGCTATAAAGTAACATATACGTAACAATACCAAGACTAATTCTTTCCGCAGCCACTGGGGGAGTAGATATTTCTTTCAGATTTTACACAGTGCGTCTCCTCTTCTCTATGGTTCCGCACTAATAACTTCTGCCCTCCTTTTTCCGGCGTCCTCTTTTTCACTCGCCATTGTAGTGACAGGGTTTGAGCGGTTTACTATGGTGAGTGAATCTGTTGTAATCTTTTGTAACGGAGAAGAATATTGCTATGGCGTGTGTGTTTTAGTATTGGTAGAACAGTGAACGTTGGGTTTGAGGTAGTAGTAAGTGGACTATGGCGGGGATATGCTAACAGGAGCTGGTTTCCTCCTCAGACGATAATGAACGCTTTGCAACATGGCTGTGTCCTGTACATATGTATAGTACAGCAGCTTTATCGCCAGCTACATTGACATAGAGGTGTCATAGGGCTGTTGTACTGTCAGAATTATACCCAGCTGGCGGTATCTGTCTCTTGGAACGGGTTGCACATTTGTCATGGTTCTGGGGAGCAGAACGCAGCAAGTCAGTGTAGTTTATGGAGCATCCTGTATTAGTCTGTTCTAATTTCTGGATATCTGCTAAATATATGAAGCCCTACTAGATTCAGTGATTGTGTGTATAATAAAAAAATATATATATATATACACACACACTTGTCCATAAATATTTGTACAGAGACAACTTTTTTCTAGTTTTGGTTCTGTACATTACTACAATTAATTTTAAACGAAACAACTCAGATGCGGTTGAACTGCAGACTTTCGGCTTTAATACAGTGGGTTGAACAAAAAGATTGCATAAAATGTGACTGACATTTTTTTTTTTTTTTTTTTTTTTTTTTTTTTTTTCTCTGAAACAGCAACCCCAAAAGTTCAATTTTCATAACTTTTTACATTTGTGACCTCCATATCTTGAAATTCTTTAAAGCTGGGGGGCTGAAATTGTAATAACTAGTATCTATGAGGGTCTCCTGTACACCCTGAAAATTACAGGTCATTGTGACATACATATTAGGAGATATGGAGGTTTGTACACAAAGCTGTGAGGATTCAGAATTCACACGCAGAGCTAGAGATGGATACATTTCCCAGGCAGAGCTCGTGCTATGAGATGGGGGCGGGGCTGCCTGTGTCCCCTTCACATGAAGGCTGAGCTGTGTGCAATCCTCTGAACGGATGACACAGAGCAGCCTGAGATCCGTGCATGCGAGGATGAGAGCTGCCGAGGAGAGCTGGGCGGGGTATTCAAATCAGCCGCGCGGAGCAACCGGCTAAAAACCTCTGGGGAGAACTATGATATATGTATATATTTTAATAATTGGAGGGGGGGTCTTAGCTGTGTGTATTTGTGGTTGCCAGTATTACATCTGGTTGTCTCAGGTAACCGCCGTGTCCATACCATGCTTCTGGGCTTACTGTTGGGTGGTGAACTTTTTGGCACGTTTTACTTGCAGTGATGTCAGGACCAGAATCATGTCACCACAAGATCCCAGGGAGCTGCCATGTGGACCTGGAAGTCCACGGCAAACCTCTTCATCCATTGAATGTCCAAGGACAATCTAACTTTTGCAGGAGTTGCATTGTCTTTGCAGACTCTATATGTGATGGTGCTGCATACTAAACCAAGCTCTATGTGTCCTGCAGTGTAGGGCTAAAAGAAAAATCCACCAGGGCTTTATTTTTGGTAGAAAGGACATTGCATGTCTGTCAGCTCTCTCTCCTGGTGACTGCTTGCTTTTTCAGTTTAGGACTTCATATCTCCTCCATAAGACATTATAGCATTCATTTAGTAATCAGCCACAGGGAATAACTAAAAGATGTTGGACGAATGCTGTGCACGCTCTAGTTTTGCTAATGAGATGAGCAAATTATCCATTGTGTACGTAGCTTTAGACAGTAGTTATCAGATGAAGTGACCCTTCTGGAGGATTTAACATCACCTCCTACTTGTCTACTTGTACAATATTTTATTTTCCACTTGATGGTAGTTGGTAGGTAAAAGGAAGGTCATTCCTCCAGGAGCAACACAGGAGCCAAGAACCCAACACATTTAATCCACTCTATATCCTATACAAAGTATTGGCTTTTGATGCATTTCTTATACAAAGGATTTCTTCCTGGGCTCCCTGTACTCTGTAATGCTCCACCTAATACACATTTAAAAGAACTGTGTAATAGAGTATTGATTAGGTGTACTCTGTATTAATAATTGGTAGCCATGCAATGCATTCATGTCCATTTATCGCAATGCAAACCAGTCTCGAGTTTACTGGTTTGGTCTGTCATTAAATATTTTCATTCATGTTTCAATACTCATTTGATAACCATACACCTTTTTTTTTTTTTTTTTTTGCTTTGCTCCCAGCAGTCGTCCCACAAGACCTTCAAAATTAAGAAGTTTCTTGCCAAGAAGCAGAAACAGAACAGACCAATCCCACAGTGGATCAGAATGAAAACTGGCAATAAGATCAGGTTTGTATGAACAGTCACAGATTGCTAATTGCAGATTACATCATCCTAACCTGTCAGGTTCTCTAACCTGTCCTCACTCAACTGAAAGTTATTTGTTAATTCAACATTTTATAAATAAACCCATTTCTTTATTGTTCCCAGTGTTCAACCCACAATTTTTTTTTCAAGCTGGGTGAGAAGCTGGGTGGCAGCCCCTGTATTTTGACCAAACTCATCAGCAACTACCTGAAAAGTCCAGTGTTGTGAGCCTGGATTAAAGGGTCTGAGGAGAACACTTGGTCCAAACTGCGTTCTGTTTTTCATTATGATTGCTTTGTTTTTTAATACCTTTAGTAAGTTTGGGGTCTTTCAGGAAGCAGATCTTTAGTGTTTGTGGATTTGCTTTGTGTCTGTCTGAAAGATTACCGTCCATAGAAAATTGTTGTCTATTGTATTTTCCCTTGTGTAGTGTAAGGAAATGACAGGAGTTTGGTTACTATAGAGCACAAGAACGTGTAGTAAAGTGTTTTGCTGGATGTTTTTAGAATTTTCTTTGATGTAAATATCCTTGAAACCGGACGTGTGTCTCCTGCATTGTCTGTAGAGCAAAATCAGGTAGGATATTGGTCTTGAATACAAAGTATTCCCCTGCAAGTACTTTTCAATGCTATTAGTACAGTTTATAACAATAGGTAGAGAAAGGCAAGTAATATAGAACATATATGGGCAGAGTCCAGCTGTCATTTTTTAACACTGGAAATGTCTGATTTGCATCAGGTCTATTTCTCTAATATTGTGGATATAAGGTATAATATGTGTAGAACAGTGTGCTTATTGTTCAAGGTTCTGTAGTGTGATTTTACCAGTAAAATATTAGACTTTGGGTTTGTAATTTGTCCCCAAATTCTCCTTGTTTTTAACTTTTAGTTTAGATAAAGATTTAATGTTTGTGTGCATTGCTATATACTCTGCATACGGTTTATTATCCAGCACTGTACACGAATGGCTTCCAGGGAATTAAGAACATATATACCCCCAGCCATAGGAAAAATGTAAGGGACAGTATTTACAACAAGCCATTCATGTACTGATGTCATTTAACCAGAACTAGAGGGGGAAAACAGGAGGACAAACAAGTACAAAGCCCTAGGGCAGGGGTCTGCAACCTTTGGAGTCTGAAGAGCCAAAAATTACAATTTACAAAATTTCGAAGTTTTTAAAGAGCCGCAAAATTTTTTTTTGCCAACAATAAATAGTACTCGCATAAATAAAGTTTTTTGATAAAAAATCATCTATTCATAAGAAAAAATATCTATTTATTCATATATATAAGTAGTGTTTTTCACAACAAATTAGATATATATGGCATTATTAGATAATTACTTATTATGTAAGTAAAAAATTAAACCAATTAAACATTTACTTACAGCACGAACTTGTACTTTATTAAGGTTTATTAAATAACAATTTATAGGTACTTACACCTATAATTATTTTAACGCTAATTTTTAAATAATAAAAGCTATAAAATTGATAAATAATAAAATAGGTAATTTATTAAATATATATTTTAATAAAAACACTTTCGCGGTAATATGCAACAGTACTACTTTGTTTCTTTTTTGACAATTTCAGTCCGTCGGAAGCTCGCTTTTCAGTGCGGTGCAGTGAAAAGCGAGGCTGACAGATAGATAGTTTCACATAGGATGAGAGAAAGAGCCGCAGCTTCCCATCCAAAGAGCCGCATGCGGCTCGGGAGCCGCAGGTTGCCGACCCCCGCCCTAGGGGATCATGAAGGGGAAGGGAGTAGTGGTTATGGGGTAATGTAGAGGAAGAAAGGGAGGGTAAGGTAAATGATGTATGTGATATATAGACAACCCAATTCTTGAATGGAAAAGATGAGTACCTAGATTTAATATAACATGCTATATCACAGCCAAGGGGCAAACATCGCCCCGCGACAGATTATTCTGGAAAAGGATTTGCACTGTGGCCTTGTGTTGGCCGTAGAAGATTTGCGAATGTTTAGAACTATTCAGCCCCTTGGCATTGAGAGAGCAGATTTTTAAATATTGGTGTTGCTGGCATGTTTGCGCTATGGTGCTACGAAATTAGTGTTGAGGGGGAGATGGCGATCAGAAGTACCAAATTTAGAGCAAGGATTTACCTAATTTTGTAAAGTTGGGAGATGGTGGGGCAGGGGGGTATTATGAAGGGTTGGGAATAGAAGAAGGTTTCACACAACGACAAAGCTCAATGATTGGTATGGGCTAATGTCCCAGCAGGCTAAGGGGAAGGTAAGAACCTTGAAAAGCCGCCTAGTTAGGAGGTTTACCTATGCGGGTAAGGTGATGACTCAAGGTAGGACTTGCGTTTTTCCCCAGACGGGAACTCTCATGTTGCTAGTACAAAATCAGGAAGAATAGTGCAATAACATATTGTGCAAAAAGCAACCACAAACTTATCTTACAGTTTAAGTGACGCTTCCATTGAGTTGTTTAAACCAGCAGAGCTACAGAAGCCAGAGTCGATTTGCAACTAATCACTTCTGGATGCTATAGCGCCTATTCAAAGGATCCGCATAACCTATTGTGTACTTTTATATTATGCTAGTCCAAGAATTCACCGGAAGGGCTACATTAAAAACGTATAGGAGCAAGAATCTGCAATGTCCATATAAACTAAGCGAAACTAGTACAAAATCTAGGAAAATAGTACAATAAAATATTGTGCCTAATTGCAGAAGGTAACCACAAGCTTATCTTATAATGTATGTAATACTGCCATATAGAAGCCTAAACCAGCAGAGCTGTGTTGTACAAGAATGTGTTGGCAACAGTCACTTCTGGGTTTTATAATGCCCATTCAAGGGACCTGCTTAACGTGTACTTTTACAGCGATGCTGGTCCAAGAATTACCTGAAGTACATTTAAAACATACAAAAACAAAAATCTGCAATGCCCATTCAAACTAAGGCTATGTACACACATGCAATATTTTGTCGTCCGATAATCGTTAACAAAAAAAGCGAACTACTGGCCAATGACGCAGATGAACAAGGAATGTCGCTAGAAACTAATGACCGTCCTGGCGGATCAGATTGGGCGACAATTGATCGCTATCTCTATTGTATGTACAGTCGTTCAGTGATCCTGGATGTTTACGAGGTACTCTTTCTCCAGTACTCAACACTTCTGCATCGTTCAAACGATCGTATCTAGTGTGTGTACATTATTGGTGGGTTGTATTTAGACGATTGTATCGTTACAGAATCATGCACTATAAGATGGTTCAAAATAATTGTGAATAAATTAAAGGTAAAATTTAGGTGACTCTGTCATATAGTTGCTTAAACCAGCAGAGCCACGCTATACATGAATGTGTTTGCAGCCAATCACTGCTGAATGTTAAAGTGCCCGGGCAAGGCGCCTGTTTAACCACCTGGGCGTTACACTGATCTTTGGATTTCTGTACCAAAAGCGGTACACTGTTTTTCATGAAATTTTTTTTTTAAATTGTAGACCTGTAACTTACAGAAATATGTCCGAACAAGATCTAGTAGATATCATGAATATAAAAAATGTTTGAAACACACAATCATGTAAAAAAAAAAAATATATATATATATTTTTTTTTTTTTTAAAAATACACAAAAATCAGCTTAAACAAGAATACATAAATGAAAAATACTGAAAATGCGATAATTCGGTACTGTATAGTAATATATTTTTCTAAAACACCTCCCTAGAGTCCAACGTCACATACCTATAGACAAAACCACATAAATATATTTTACGCTGGATCATCGCAGCGGGGACCAGGTAAGTAAGGGGATTTAGACAGTGAGAAAAGTTCGGGTTTATCGATTTTTGCAAAATCGATAGACCCGAACCAAGGTCGGGTTTACCGGCCAGGTAGTTAACACATTAAGTATTTTTATAGCAATGCTGGTCCAAAATCCACCTGGAAAAATACATTTAAAACGTTTAAGGACAAAAAAAATCTACAATGCCCATTTAAACTAAGGCAGACACACCCTCTATCTCCCACTAACATCAAAACCCTCAGATGGGAGCCCCAGCGAACACTTCATAAACATACAATAAGGATAAAGCATTAATCTAAAAAAAAAACAAAAAAACTATAGAATATACACTAGAAAGGCATAAGTTTATGACCAGAGGGCTGCATCTGTGGATGACCATCTATATTGACCAAAGCTGAGACAAGGCTGGATTGGACAGAATAAGTGCTTAAGGATCAGCCAAAACTTGTATGGCCAATAAAGAAAGGATTGTATGCTTGATTCAAACAACTTGCCATGGCATGGACATCGATGGAAAGGTGCCAATGTGACGCCAAAGGAAAAAATAAAAATTCAGACAAAGCTGAATGCTTTCTACTTTTACTGTTGATTGAAGCAGGAGAGGAACAGGGAGGAAAATAGGCATCCAGAAGAACAGTGCTGGAAGCGCTTGGTAGTGGAAAACCCATCTTGCTTCAGTGATCTTCAGGAGAGCGAACTGGAAATGGCGTAGAAGATGTCATCGGGCGATCAGGTGTCGTGGTAGCAGACGTAGAAGTAGCCAATCTGGAACGGTGAGTATCTGCGATGGGGCCTCTATTCACAAGGTAAGCTGCAGTTGGTCAATCTGGGAGGACAACATCTTGAAGGTTAAGATCGGTCAAAGGCTGTGGCAGGTCTAAGGGGTCACTAAAGACATGGTTCTTGCAACCTCGGCGAGGAATCAAATGAAAAGGGAATCCCCATCTGTATGGGATGTTCCCTTCATGCAGCACAGCGTAGAGGTTTGAGGGCTCTAAGAAGAGTGTAAGCTTAGACACAGATAAGTGTAGTTGCGCTCCAGCATACGGAATAGAACAGGTGTCACAGGCTTTGCACATTATATCTTCCTTAGTACAGCAGAAATGTATCCGACAAATTACAAATATAGGCTGCTGCGAATCTCAGCTGCGTGGGCCCGGGGTTCTATGGGCCCGGGGTTCTATGAACCCGGTCGACGTCCACATCAGATGGTATACCAAGCAATTTAGCAAAGATGCAGTGGCGAGTTCCGCAGTGGGAACGGTTTCCGGTAGCCCCCGTATGCGGATAATATGCCTAAGATTGCGATTCTCTGCGTCATGGAGTTGGAAGAGGCCATTGATCTGTGCTTCATGAGAAGAAACCTTTGAGCAGATTTGTTGTAAAGCGCTTGTGCCATTAGTCACTTGTTTCGGGGATCGCTGCAAAGCCTGGAACTCGGTTTTATAACTAGCTTCCGATCTGCCGATGCTGTTCCAGGTCCTGTCTAGTAGGAAGGGCCCGGAGGCGAACTTTCCAGTCCCATGCATCCTCCCTTGGGAGAGAAATGGGATTGGAGCTGGAAGATTCAGCTAACATAGATGGGATGCAGGCACCAGCAATAGTAGAGATTGGTGGCTGCTGTGCTGAGAGAGTATGAGGATGGTGCAGTACCTGGGGTGCTGGAGATGGAGACCAAGCTTGCTGCCCAGATCTCGGATCGGCGCGTCCCGTGGCCTTGGGGGCACTCCATAAACTGATAGAATTTGGTTACAATTCATAATACATTTTCTCACTGGGTTTCTTTTAGTCTAACGTGACCCAAAGATTTCAAAAAGGTGGTCTGATTTCCAGGTATAGTACCAACTTTGTTGGCTACCAGGTCTGGCAAGTATTCAAATAAATGGCTTAGTACGTGCTTGGTAATCGCATCTCTGGTAAGATGTTAATTCAGTCACTGAAGAACCATGGATCTGGGATTATTTTCTAATCTCCACTTCAAAAAAAAAAAAAACTCCACTATTATCTTTTGTCCTTTTAGTTTATCAGCTTTAAACTGCATGTATATAAAGCAGCTACCTTTTTCTGTTATTTGTACAAATTAATAAGGTACCTCCTAAATTTAGACATTAAAATTGTAGTTGTTTGTACAGGTTCACATTAAAAAATCCGGCCATTGAAAATCCGGTTCCTTCAGTTTTCTGGCATGGATTTCGGAGCACATTTTCTTCAAATTTACAACCGTTTGTTTTGATGGCGCTGTTCTCCAGAATCGGCTGTTAGGCCTTGCTTGCACATGCTTTGTAGTAGTGTAATATTATGATCAATGTGGGGTAACAAGTTAGGCTTCGTTCACATTAGCAGTAAAAAAAAACTGCTAGGCACCTGATATTGGTAACAAGGCGGTAAGTGCTGGGCTATCTCAGGCCTAGCAGTTTTTCAAGTAGCAGTGGTTCCTGGCAAGAGGAAAGTGAGGGGTAAATGCACCAAATACATCCTTGCTGCCAATGTGAATTCAGCCTAACTTCAGATGTCCTTTTCTAGCGCTAAATCTAGATAACGCAAAACTTTTGTGGGGAGAAAAAAAATTGATCTGTACACGTCCAGACGTGAGTCCCACGCTTGCTCGCCTTCTCTCTTTCTTATGCTCACTGTTCCATCAAGTGCTGATCTCATTGGGCATGCATGAGTGAGCTTTTTTTAACATAGGAAAGCCCCTATGATACATTCCTGATGGGACTCACATGTGCAATAGGAGCAGCCCACAGCCACCTTAAATGTTCACACAAATATCCCAGGAGGCTGCAGATTTACCTTGCTGTCCTTACCACCATGGCAGTAGATGGAAGTGGAGAGACCTTCCCCAAAAAATGAAAAAAAAAACACACATTTTCTATTATAAAAGAAACGGGGGGCTGTCACCCTTTATATAATAAATGTGTTGATGATTTAGGAGCATTGTACATGTGATAGCAGATGGGGGCAGTACAGCCAGTGTCAAGTTTCTCGGGGTGAAATATACATGCAAAAAGTAGTAACCCCGAGTCACAAAAAAAACTCCTACATGCACCCCTTGATCCAGCGGCGTCCTTGACTATCCCCCGCCGGCTTCTGCATCACATCCGTGTGAAGCGTCAGTATGCTGGGGAGGCGTGGCCGGGTGGGAAATTTAAAAGCAAATTACATTGTAATCTGCTTTTAAATGCTTGATCACAGTGAAATATAATACATGTAAAAGAACATATATTAGTGCATAAAACAGCTTTGTCCAGAGCCATAATTTACAGTTTGTCCACTATTAGCCCTGACCTTTTGTTGAACTTTTCCTGACTTCTCATCATTTCCTGATTTCATTTGAACACTCTTTGACCTTAAACGTTCCTGCCTGCTTACTGGAGACCAAACCACATCCATGGCATCCAAAAGGCTTTTTGCCAGGGCAAAAGCTGTTTTTGAACAACTAGAAAGCAGCGATAGTGATTTACCAGGAAACTTGTCATCAGACTCTGAAAGTACCGTGTTTCCCCGATTTTAGGACATCCCCATTAAGTAAGCCACCCCCGATTTTTAAAAAAATAATTAAAATAAGACACCCGTTTATAAGACAGCTCCAGATATCTGATCCTGCGTGTGTGTCCTTTATGCTGGCT
>NC_092870.1:9026122-9063939 GCF_032062135.1 Pyxicephalus adspersus | reverse complement strand
ACATGAGTGATCATGAGTGACTTTCAACAATAAATGTGTACTGTAGTCTTCTTCATGGAAAAATAAGACATCCCCTGAAAATAAGACCCAGGGCATATTTTGGCATTTCAAAAAATATAAGAGTGCGCCTTATAATCGGGGAAACAGGGTAGCGACGAATCTGAACTTGAGGTCAGTATTGTGCGCACTTGGTGCTCTATTGACCTTGATGCTGTTCAGGCAGCGCCCCTAAGATTCCCATTAACTGGCCCACCTGGTGTGAAAATTGAAGCTGACCATGACAACCCCTTGGCATACCTGCAATTGTTTCTGACCGTTGTTTCTGACTGAAAAAATAGTTGCTGAGACAAAACAGGTACAGGTGGGAGCCAGTGACCAAAGATGACCTCGGGCTATTTCTGGGCTTAGTTATACTTCAGGGAGTGGTGGGCAAACCCCTGCAGGAATGGTATTGGTCTACCAATAAATTATGTGCCATTCCGTTCTTTCTCACAGTAATGCCAGAGTACAGATTTACCTCGCAGTAATGCCAGAGTACAGATTTACCTCGATCATGAAGTATGTACACTTTGCCTACAATGATGAGTTTGATGAAACTACCCATCCTGCACCAAAACTCCCAAAAATTTGGGAAGTATCTCAAATGATTCTTAAAAATTTCCAACAGACCTACATGATTTGGTGTGACATCCTACATGCTGTGTGAATCCCTCAACTGGCTACATTTGTAATTCAGTCCTTTACACTGAAAAGAACAAAATTCAACCCAAAATACAGCAACTATGGAATGGCAACATCTTCTGTTCTCTCTAATTGAGCCATTGCTAAGGCAGGGCTATTGTCACAACCGACAGCTTTTGCACTTCTGAACATTGAATTTCTTCTGCAACACAAAACAGATACGTATGGAACAGTTAGGGCTTACTGGCACAACCTGCCATCAATGTTTGGGGAAAAAAGAGTTGCCTGGCAGAAAGGCAAAATGATGGCCCTGCGATGGCATGACAAAAAAGCTGTTTGCCTAATGAATATAGTCTATAGTTCCTCCACTGTTATGGTACGCACAAAAGGTGGGAAAGAAATATTGAAGCCGTAAGTGGTGATTGACTACAATAAAACCATGGCAGGTGTCAACAGAGCTGACCAAGCAATGACCTTCTACCCAGCAATGAGCAAATGGCAAAAGTAGTACTAAAAAAAGATTTTCAGGCATCTTGTTGAGCAATGCTTGTAGAATTCCTACATTCTCTACAAGCAAAAGTGATAGGCCTGTGAATCATTCTGACTTCATTTGGAAAGTTTCCAAATCTTTTGTACATCCCACCAATCGAGAAAAAGGATGTGCGTGGTTTGTTGCTCAGAGGGATGACAGTGGAAGGAAGATCCAAAAGGCAACCAGATTCTACTGTCCTAATTGTAACATTGTGCAGTACCATGTTTTAAAATGTATCATACCTGGGATGTCTACTAGATATTTAATTTATCAATAATATTGCACCCTTTCAGTTGAACATTTGGGTTGCTGTTTTCATAAGAGTGCACCTAGGAGCCCAAAATTGAAAATGCAAATTAAGGACCCCTAGAGGCTACTTACATAGTATGTGTTGGGGCCCCTAAAAGCTTTTACCTAGGTTTCACTAAACCATAAGTGTAATACTATGCTACATTTTCTGCTTCTGTTCTTCGAACCCCAATTTATCTAAAGAGGGCAGGTGAAGGAAACTGAAAATGTAGGTGCAAGGGGGGGGGGGGGACATGTGTATAAACCCCCCCTAAAATTGACATCGCTAGAACTCTGCCCATCAAACTGTCCCCTTCCATAATTTCTCTAGGACAGAGAGGTGCAGGTGAGCAAAATTAGAGGTGCAAGTAGGGGACACTTGTGGCTAGGGAGTGTTGGCCACAGACGTTCCCCACATATTTTCAGTTTCCTACACCTCCCCATTCCAGAGATTGGAGTTCAAGTGTTAGAAGTGGGCAAGTAATGTGTAACAGAGCAGTGAGTTTGCCACAGTAATGAAATTTTAGTGGGGGTGGGGGGTAGATGGTGTTCCCCCCCCCCCACTGCACCCACATTTTTGGTTTTGGACACCCCACCATTCAAGGGAAATTGGGGTTCAAAGAAGAGAGGCACACAGGGTAACATAGTATATTACATTATGGATTTGTGGCAGGTAGGTATTTAGAGGCCCCATCCCAATGCTCCTTTCTTTGCAAGAGGTCCTGGGGGTCCCTAATTTGCATTTTCAATTAGGGACTCCTAGGTGCACTTTTGAAATGGGAACCCCAATGTTGTATTTTCACAATTCTGAAGGCAGTCCCCAAAAGGGAGCTGGGCAGAGCTATAGTCAAAAAAAGGTTTTGGTTTACTGTTAAAGGAAATTGCAATTATAGTGCTTTCTCTTGATGGAAGTGTCTCTATCCTGCTCATAGTAAAGAGTTCAGCTCGTTTTTCAGCCTAAGTTGTGTAAAAATGTACAGCATTGACATTTACAGTTTTGTTTTTTGTTTTTCTTTTTCTATACAAACCAAAATTTCTATACAAACAAAAAATTAACATTCTACCTTCTTATAGGTACAACTCCAAGAGGAGACACTGGAGAAGGACCAAGCTTGGCCTGTAAGAAGCTGTGTCCTTGGAAGTTGGGCACCCTGAGGGTTACTTACCAAAACCCAATCAACATCTTGGTATACAGTTATTTTGTAGCAGTATCTGTTGGTTCCAGTGCAAATAAAAGTTAAACTATACATTTTTTCTCCTTTAATAAATATCCATCCGAATACAGCTATACATGTTTTCATAATAGATTCTCTAATGGAAGAAGGGTAGACTCTCTTCCTATAAAGCAATATACATTTTGTTTGCCAAATTGATGGGGTTTAGCCACAAAGTCAGTGTGCCAAATAGGTTTGCATTAAAAGAAAAAAAAATAGTCCCCCACCCTTATGCATGGTCCGTTATAACATACGGAAGGAGCCTTCCCACTCCACTAACTTATTGATGGAGATATATGGATATCCTATCTGCCTTTGTCATAAAGAAGTCATCTTTTGTAGTGTTCTCCTCAGAACCTTTTTTCAGCCCGGTGTGAGGAAACTGTAGCCGGGTGGTAAAAGTGGGCAGGGCTAGACACGGCGAATGTGGAGCTCCTAGTTATTTATGCCATATCCAGTAACCCCTGCTATTGTATCAGTGTTCTACTTATCCTCTATACTTTGTTCTAGCTTGTTAGAATGTACAGTTTTTTCCATTTTTTTTTTGTATTATACACAGCACTGGACAGTTGGGGTATTTTAATCCAACTCCCTAGACTTCTATGTTTTAATAGTATAATATTGTGATCAACGTGGCTTAACAAATTAGGCTTAGTTCACATTGGCAGTAAAAAATGCCCCTCCTGAGTGACTACTTCTGTGCACCTGGGATTGGTAACATGCGGTAAGTTTGGGCTTTTCAGGCCTAGCAGTTTTTCAAGCAGCAGTGGTTCCTGGCAAGAGGTAAGTGACGGGTGAACGCAGCAACTGCAACCTTACTGCCAATGTGAATTCAGCCTAACTTTGAATGTCACCTAGCGCTATACCTAGGTAACACAAAGAGCATCATGTTTGTGATTGCAGATGGGGGTAGGACAAAAACGTCCTGTGAAACTTATCCACCCGCAGTATGATCGCTGTGTGTGTAAAGTCTGCTTGTCATGTTTTGCAGCCTAACAGCTAACTCATTGTCTTCAATCCTTTAGATCTTCTAAATTGTTGGTTGTAATTACCTAAACTTTTTAGGGTACATGGGACTCTCGTAGCTACTAATAAGCATTTTTTTTTAATTTCAGGAATTTCAAAATATGGGGATCATGAGTTTAAAAACTTGTGGAAATTGGAAGATTTGGGTTGCTGTTTTGTAAGAAAGTCCACCTAGGAGCCCAAAATGCAAATTAAGGACCCCCGGGGCCACTTACATAGTAAGAAGCTTTGGGGTGGCCCCCCCTAAATATTTTACCTACCTTTCACCAAACTATAACTGTAATACTATGCTGCCCTTTCTGCTTCTGTTCTTTGAATCCCAATTTATCTGGAATGGGGAGGTGCAGGAAACTGAAAATGTAGATGCAAGTGGGGAACAGATGTATAAACCCCTAAAATGTCATTAGCATAGCATCATTAGAACATAAAAACCTCTGCCCATCAAATTGTCCGCTTCCCTACCTAGAACCCCAAGAGACGTTGTTTGCACAATGTTACTTTTTTTTTTTTTTTTTTTTTTAAACACTCGGCATGGCTATGAGAGGGGGAGGAGCAGCCTGTGTCCTGGAGCGAGCAGAGCAGCCTGTCCGTTCAGAGCTGCCGAAAATGTGCTGGGCGGAATAAACACATCAGGTGGTTCAAAAACGGACTGGGGATGTTGCTATGTTTTGGAAAACACAATTCCTCCTACTTCACTTAGTAATGTCAGAGGCAACCGTATTGCATGGTCGGTTCCATATCATGTTCAGAAAGAGAGCTGTGATGTGAAAAATAGCATTTTGTTTTTGCTTTCATTTTAGCTAAGGATCTTCCTGGTTTTCTGAGCATCATATTGCTGAATCAACTTTGTGCATCTTATTTTTTTTTTTAAGCGCCAATGCCACCTTTGAATGAGTTTTATGGGTAGTTCTATCTGTTTGAGGGCATTTTTTTTTAATTGTTTTTTTATTGAAATTTTAAACAAAATACAGACAAGAAAAATAATAAATAAAAGTGCAAAATATTAATAAGAAAAAAAAAACAACTCTTCAGTCAATTATTTACATCACTGTGAGAGGTATGCTCAAATAAACTCTACATAAAGAAAAAACAGAACATATAGTGATCACACTCATTCAACATATATTATACAACAGAACAGTAGCCAATAACCCAGGCATACCAGCAACCAAATCAAGAGGAGAGGGAGAGGTGGGGCAGGGGGGGAGAGTGTGGCAAGGGCATAGGTTGATACATGAGAGAGTCATACAGGCATCTGGGCGTAGTAATGGTCCCAGACTTCCCAGGTTGCCTCAAATTTAACTATAGTATCCAGAATAAGGGCCGTGAGATACTCCATAAGACATATCTCCTGAATTCGTGTATGTAGATCAGTAGTAGAGGGGGACCGAGTAGATTTCCAGTTGGAGGGAATCAGAGTGCGTGCTGCAACCAAAATATGACAAGCTTGCATACGGGTCTATTCCGGCAGGAATGTGAGGGGTTGACCCAGTAGGTGGGTGAGATGGTCCAAAAAAATCTGTTGTTGGAGTACATCACAAAGCAACTTGTTCACTCGAGACCAATACTCCTGGATAATGGGACAAAACCAAAAAAATGTGCTCCAGGGAGCCCCGGGAGACTCCACATCGCCGGCAAGTGGGGTCAGTCCCAGGGAACAACCTCTAACACCTCCGGGTTATGATACCACTGAAGAATAATTTTGTACAAATTTTCTTTATACAGCGTACATATAGAGTTTTTGTTTGCTGCTTCCCAAATTTCTAACCATGCATCCGAGTCCAACGTTCGGTTCAGTACTTCCTCCCACTTACACATGTATGGAAACTTGCCAGAGGTGTCTTGCATAGAGTTATGCAATAAACTGTATAGAGAAGAGACAACACCTTTGGTATACAGGCCCTCCGCACACAACCTCTCAAAAGGAGTCATGGTTAGGAACCTGGCTGAGGGCTGAAGGGATCGGATATAATGCCTAATTTGCAAACAAGCATAAAAAGATGTGAGTGGGAGCTCAACCTTCTTGCATAGTTCTCGAAAGGTAAGCAACCGCTTCTCCACCGGATGTAGCAGATGTCTAATTTGCAATAATCCCCTATCCCTCCAGGGACCCGACATCACCCCCTGCAAACTGTCAGGAATCTGTGGGGTGTGAATTACAGATGTCAGGCTTGAGGGTTCTGATAGAAGGCTTTATTTGTGTCTGCAACTCCGCCAAACAGTCCTTGTGAACACCATAGGGGTGAGCAGGTCTTTATCAGCTAGGAGCAGGGATGAGCTCCAAAGCATAACATTGAGGTGTATGGGAGCTATCCAACCCTCCTCTATTTCTCTACATACCGTGGGTGAGTGAGGTGAGGTCCACAGTGGCAAATATCGCAGGTGAGCCGCTAAATAATATTTGTACAAGTCTGGGGCCCCTGGGCCCCCCATTGTTCTGGGGGTGCACACTACCGTCTTAGCTAATCTGTGTCTTGTGTGCCCAAATAAAGTTTAGAAACGCTGCTTGCATAGTTTTTAGTGCTTGGGGAGGGTACCCGGACTGGCAGAGTCTCAAACAAATAAAGTAGTTTAGGAAGGAGCATCATTTTCAATGATGCAATACGCCCAAGCAAAGATAGCTGATGATTGGTCCACTGACTTAAGAGAGACTGCAGTTCTTTGAATAATGGTGGAAAATTATGTGGGTAGAGTTGGGCATAAGTGAAAGTAATCTGGACACCTAGGTATTTAAGTGAAAGGGCCTTCCACATGAAAGAATGAGAGTTCTGTAGGGCCAACAATTGTGGGGTCGGTATGTGGAGAGGTAACACCTCTGTTTTTGAAGCATTTATCTTGTATCCCGATACCTCACCATGGGTATTTAATTCATGTTAAGAACATCGTCTGCATACAGGGATACTTTATAGGAGCTCCCCCCTGGTCGGACACCCTGAATATTTGTATTGGACCTTATAGAGATTGCCAAGGGCTCAATACAAGGTCAAACAGTAGGGGGGGACAAGGGGCACCCCTGTCGAGTACCATTCTTAATGGCAAATGTAGCAGATGAGGTGTGGGGTAGTTTAACTGAGGCTGAAGGGGATTTGTACAATGCCTCGATCTCCTTAACAAAGGGCCCTGCAAAACCTATACCAACTAAGCCAATCAAATGCCTTTTCAGCATCTAAGCTGAGTACTAAATTTTTGTAAAAATCTTCAGATCTGAATTTAAAAGCGCTATAGGCCTATAATTAGAGCATTCCGTTGGATCTTTCCCAGGTTTAGGCACAACCGTAATATGGGAGGCTAACATGGACGGAGGGATTGGTTTACCTTTCAAAAAATCATTATACAGAACTAGGAGATGTGGTAAAAGATCCGGCAGGAGAGTTTTATAATATGAATGGGGCAAGCCATCCGGACCCAGGGCTTTAGCCGATGGTAGCCACTGAATAGTTTTACTAATTTCCTCCTCAGTAATGAGGCTATTCAGTAGCTCCAAATACTCGGGCTTCAGCCGTGGGAGGTCTAATCCCTCTAAATAGGAAAATGTTTTTGGCTGCAAATTCCTCCCAAAGGAGCTTTGAGTTTGGTGAACAGATTTGTAAAGGTCAGCATAATAAGTCTCAAAACGTGAGGCAATGTGGGAGGGGTCATATCTCACCACTCCCCTCTCATCCTTCACCGCCATAGGAGAAGAGCCAGCCTGCATATCTCTGAATTTACGGGCAAGCAAAGTATCAGCCTTATTGCCCTTATGGTAGTATAGTTGATGGGTTCTTTGCATCATCTAACTGACTTTTCCTAAGTCCAGAACCCGCAATTTAGACCGAAGAGTGGTAATCTCTCGCAAGAGGACCAAAGTAGGGTTTCGATCATAAAGTTGGTGTCTGCGTATCAATTGTCTGAAAAATCGAGATTGTTGTATCCACCTGCGAAGGAGGGGAGGCATTGTGGAGAGCAAGTCTATCTTGTGTGGGGGAAAATGCCAGGTTAAAATCTCCGCCAACAACTAAAAAGGGGTGGTTAAATTTCTCGAGATATGATAATGTTTTGGAGAGAAACAGTGTCTGACCTGTTGTAGAATGTGCTTTGTTTGGGGTGCCTTGGATTTAACAACGGACCAATAGATCTTACAAAAGGGAAAGGTTTATTTACAGCTTAGGATAATATTTACATATGATTCTCAATACAAAAGGGAAGGTAAAGGGTATATAGGAAAGGGGAAGGAAAGGGGTCTAGCTCTATCTCTAGCACATGGTCAATCTCTCACACAACCATACACACCAGGGTTTTCTCTCCTTGAACCACACCCCGCTGAAGGTCCAGAGCGAATCACATTGTTGATTCATCCTTGGTGAAGTCTTGATCAAGAGGTCACACAGATTGTCCTTGTCCCAGGCTTGGGATTGTTGTCATATACCCCTGCCCCCTCCAGGAATACTGAAGGTATATTTAACTGGTTTGGGCAGAAACAGCCCCCAAATGGTCCAACTAGCCAAAGTGTTAATGATCCTCAGGCCTCCACACATGGAAGATCAATCATTGTCTCCGTTAAGCAATCCTTTGATGTTTGAGGGACTGCATCTGTCTCCACAGATAATGAGGTTTATAGCTTGTTTCCAAGAAGGCAGAATTGTCTTTACATACAAGTCATATTCATATCAATTTTGGTCACTTCCAGCACCTGTATTTGGGGAATAAAGATTGCAAAGTGTGAGGGGGACCCCTTGAAGAGTGCCATGTAGAATAAGATATCTACCTTCAGGGTCTGTAACGATAGTCGACACAGTAAATTTAAAGGAGGATTTCAGAAGTATAGCCACACCAGCACTTTTCCGGTTGGGTGAGTTAGCCATGAAACTCTGGGGATAAAGTTTAGAAGCAAAATTGAAGGAACCAGTACTATCAAAATGGGTTTCTTGAAGGAAAATGACCTCAGGAGCTAGTCGTTTAAACTCTCTCAAGGCCAGTCTCCGTTTGGTGTTTGAATTCAACCCCTTAACATTTAAAGACAAAACCCTAGCAGCCATGGTAACAAGAGGTGGACCCGAAGACAGCTATAACACCCATAAAGAAGGCAGCACACCCCAACACTATTGCCTCACATCCCCCGGCCAAGGCAGAGCACAATAAGGGCCACATGTCATAAACAAAACAAAAAACAAGAGGGGATCAAAGGGGTACAGGAAAAGGGGGGGGTTCAAAAACAAACCAGACAGGAAAAACAAACCAGAAGGCTGTAAGCCAGTGGAGGACCTGTCACCCGCCGGTCTCCGGCAGCCCATAAGGGGTGCCAAGTAATAACATTTACTGACAGGCGAGCACGTCCCCCCAAAGGGGCAGTGAGCCCAAGGGGGCGCCAGGGAGGAGCTCCAAAGCTGTGACCAGATCATCACTGGATCGGCCGGTGCCGACTACTGGCAGTGTCTCAGCATTAGGGAGAACCTGCCGCCCCGCCCAACCAATGTTGGACCGAGTTTCAGACCCCCCACGAGGCCATTGGATGCTTGGTTTCCAAGCATCCAACCTAGCACATCACACATGGCAAAAGCAATACTGTAGTTATCAACTAATCAACGGTTATCCCTGAGCACAGTCAGAAGTGGTTGCAGGATTCCGTGCTGTTGTAGGGTGTGCCATGACAGATCCTGAAATAGCTGAAGGGGTGCACCATCAAATTCAAGGTTACGCATATTCCTGCCCTAGTATGCGAGCAAAAAGGCTTGGAGAACTATTTTCAAATCCGCATCTTGGGTGGCCTCCGGTAGGCCGCGAACCCTAATGTTGTTTCTGCGGCTCTTATTATCCAGATCCTCAAACAATCGGTAAAGTTCTCTAATCTTTTGGGAGCTATCAATAGATTTATGGGTAAGGGCTGCGATATCCCCCTTAGTTTGCTGAACAGTATCCTCCAATCCATCCACCCTACCCCCAAGGGACTGCAAATCAGCACGCAGGGCTCCAATCTCTGAATGACAGGTCGCCTGAACTTCAGCCACCAAACTTTGGAAATCCGCCTTAGTAAGTAAAAGCTGCATGTACTGTTGCTAAGGGAGAGGGGAGGGCCCCACCGTGCATGGTCTAGAAGAAGTTAAAGTCTCCAAAGCCATATGAGCAAAGTCCCTCTCCACCCTGGCCCTGGGGCCTGTTGTGGACCCTGCCCAAGAGGAGACCATTGTAGCATAGAGAGGGGGGCCTGAAATGGGGGATCTGCAGGGACCATGGACTGGGGTGCCCTGCACTGGAAAGGTCACTCCTTGCCTAAACACATCTGGGGTCCTCTCATCCAGTGGAGTAGGTTGCAGAAAAGGGGGAGGAGCAAGTGAAGAAGCCGCAGAGGAGGGGGACACAGCAAAGGATGCCTCATGACTCACCGGTTGTGCTGTGAAGGAGTCCAGGGGCTCCGGAGAGTCTGGTGCCCGCTGAGTAGAAGAAGAGGAGTCTCCCTGCTGGAAAAGGTGAGTATTCGCCTGTGTGCAGGGCCTAATGCATCTGTGCCCCTTTCTCCTCCATCCCGCCGCCATGTGTGTGGAGAAGAGGCCGGCGCCATCTTGGAGGCTGGCATGGAACCCGGGGGAGGATTGCGGATGTAATCCCTTATGGACGGCTAATCCATAAAGTGCTGTGATGCAGGGGTAGGGGGAAGCTTCCCTACCCGAGCTCTGCGTACTCTGCCCATGTGCTGTGCAGGAAGAAGCCTGGATGCAATGGATAGGGGCTGGCGCCGACGGAGCTCCGGGATCAGGCAGCCATCTCGCCTGCATGCCAAGCCACGCCTATTTAAGGGCATTTTTAAGCAAGCCTATAAATGCTCATAATTGTTTTCAATAGAAATGTTTGTAGGCATTTATAAGCAGATAAGAATAAAATGTAGCAAGGAGTTTTTTCCTTAACACTCAAAAACATGCAACTTGCTGCCCACAATCTCCCTGTTGTGGACTGGCCCATTGGGATTAATGGGAATTCCAAATGTGGGCATTTAAATGCTGGGTCAACAGTCTGTGTAAAAACTTAGCCTTAGAGTTGCTACCAGAATTAAAGCTTTGGGGCTACGTGTTCCATGTTTTTCGTCTGTTTCTGGGACAACATGCCTGAAAACCATACAGCAAGGAAATCTGTAGCAGCTCTTTAAAAAAAAAAAAGTGCACCTATACGGATGTGTATTATCTGTAAAGATGATACAACCTACTATTGCAGTACTCCTTTTAAAACCTGGTAATTGCCATGATGTAAAGCTGATCTTTTGGTTTTGGTCACATACCCTAAAGCAAGCAGCAAATATTGCTAAGTTGCATGCTCATTTGGGGTGGAAATAGTCTTTACTTTTAGATAATTTTACCTGGTCGTATGATTTATGGATATATAATTTTGGAAAACCCAGAGCTGTCTGAAGAATCTTGGCATCCTACGTTCTTTTGACTGATGCCTGCTCATATTGCATTACATCTTCTCAGTTCTGGAGTAATACAATGGCAGATGGTAAAGGGGTCTAGGCTTCTCATCCTCTTAAAAGTGTGCAGGATGCCAAATATTCTTCAGCATACTTACCTGTTCAGGTGTAAAAAAAATGAGCAGCATGACAGGTGAGGTTTATGAATTGTGTACAGAGGGTTTTTTTTTTGCTTTTTTTTAAATTTATGATCAATCTACAATGCTACAGAATGTAAGGTCAGAAACTTAAAAGGTATTAAAATCCAAACACATAAATGTGTGGTTATATGGCAATTTTTTAAAAAACTTTTTATTGAAGGATGTTTCAAAAAATAACAATAAAAGCAAAACAATCAGGGTTATAAAAAATAAATTGACATCAAATATACAAATGGGTAGAAAAACACACATGGAATAAAAAACAAAACAAAAAAGGAAAACTAGACAAACCAAAGGAAACAAAAAAAAAAAAGACCGACATATGAAAATATACTTATATAAATGGAAGGAGGAAAAAATGGTTACACCATCTCAATGACAATATCAGAAAGTTTCCATTCACATATCCTCTATGACTACAGGTCATTTTCCAACATGCACAAAGCGTACCAGGAGGTATGTTCAAAGGTAGACATAATCTGATGTTTTATTAAAGGAGACTGGGTCTCCACCTTATCCCAATTTTTCCACCTTATCCCAATTTTTCCTGAAAAAGCCCAAGTGTCGGTGGATTTGGGTCCAGCCATTTGTGTAGTATTGTTTTTTCGGCCACTAAGGAGAGGATAGCCAATAAACTTCGGCTGCCCCTATTAATCTTTGCACCTTGATTCGTAAATGATAGGTACCTAAAATAGCCCATTCTGGGGTCAGTGAAACATAGTTAATCAAATGTGAAGTAATGTAATGAGCCACCTCTTGCCAGAGCCTTTTTATTTTATGGCAGTTACAAAAAGCATGTTAGAGCAGACAGTTCGAGGTAGGGGCATAGCCCATCAAATATGTGGGTAGATATACACCCCATGGTAGATTCTAAGAGGCTTCCCCTGTCCATCGCTGAAGGAAGGACTGACCGCGCCCTGGAGAATGCAACAAGGATATCATCAGTCGGTAGATACAATTAGGTCCATAAATATTTGGACAGAGACAACTTTTTTCCTATTTTGGTTCTGTACATTACCACAATTAATTTTAAATGAAACAACTCAGATGCAGTTGAACTGCAGACTTTCAAGCATTAAAAAGGAGGAAACCCAGCATCTGGTGATGTCCATGAGTTCAAGACTACAGGCTGTCATTGCCAGCAAAGGGTTTTCAACCCATTTCAAGTATTAGAAATGAACGTTTATTTTCAGCTTTTTTATTTGTCCATTTACTTTTGAGCCCCTGAAATGAAGTGATTGTGTTAAAAAAAAGGCTTTAGTTCCTCACATTTTCACACATTTCACATTTGACTTCGACTCCTCAGTTTCTGGTACCCCTGACTCTCCGACTCACCTGTATTTACAGGGTTTCCCATTTTGTCTTCACACTTTTGTATTCAAACGTCACAAAAAAATTTAGACTCCCTAATTATTCATAAATCAATAAATTCATTAAAACAAATATAACACAATATTTTTACCATAACAGTTTTTTCAAGAAACATTATTAAAAATATATTAAAATAAATTGATGATTTGTTATTTATTATGTTTTTTACTTATTAAAAATTTAAAATTAAATATCTTTATTTCAGGGATTTATACTAAGTTTTAAGATAACAATATTATTCATCTTTTTATCTTCAAAGTTATTAACTTTATATTTAGTATTGGACTTACCCTTATGGCCAGAGAATTTAGGAATACAGAACATCAAAGAGTGGTAGACAGTTATCTGAATGGAAGTGATGCCTCCCAGATAGCAATGGTTTTGGGTTGTAATCGTACAACCATAACCAAAATTTTTAAGATGAATCTTCGGTAGAGTGGAAAAATTACCAAGAGGAGCTCTGAGAAATTCAAGGTTGGAAGAAGCCCATAAGGAGGAGTTACGCAAGTTAATGTCCGAAGATTGCGGAATAAGCCTCAGGGAAATGAAGGATCAATGATTTGCCAAATTTGAGATAATGGCCCTGATTCATCAAGCAAAATCGGAAGGTCGCTAGCGCATTCGTATTTGCGATCTGAAATCGGAAGCCGTTGCGCAATTCAGCAACTGAATGAGCTCGCATACCCGGCAGCTTTACACTGGCGAGCTTGCATTAAAAGTCACTGTTCTCCTAAAAAAGCATTCTTTCTAAGGGCACACATATTACCCTTAGCCCCCAAAAAAATGTTTGTGCTGTTCAAATGTTAAAAACATCTATATGCGCTAAGAAAAAAACATATTTTAAAATGACTTATTTAGGCAAGAGTTAACCGATTAGGCGCCTATATAAAAGCTTACGATGCCTGATCGGAGGAGCCGCCTGGGGGTAAATCTTGCGAATGTCTGCGTGCGAAGCCTCGGCTTTGCCATCGGACTAGATTTTCCCATAAAAGTCACAAGCGCACACACGTTCTTGATTGCTTCTTATAAGTATATATATATATATATATATATATATAAATATCATTGTAATTACTATAGTTATTATAATAATAATAAAAAAATGATTTTATTAGCACCGTATGCTTTGTAAGAATCTTCATGATTCTACCCCATTAAGCTCAATCAGAGGTAGATCATTTGAAGAGCACTAATTAGCCTCCTCGCTATCACGTAAGGCTGGAAATTATCTTTCTTTGTCCGGAGGACAGTGGAAGCCTTCTGCTAGAATGTCCTCTGGATAGCTCAGACCACAATCCTGATTTTGGTGAAGGCACATCATTCTACTGTGTCACATAGATATAGATGTTTTAAACATTTGAACAGCACAAACATTTTTTTTTAGGGCTAAGGGTAATATGTGTGCCATTAGAAAGAATGCTTTTTAGGGGAACAGTGACTTTTAATGCAAGCTCGCCAGTGTAAAACTGCCGGGGATGCGCATCTCCAGCAGAGAGATCATTTCTGTTACTAACTTCCGCGCAAATACGCCAGTGCCTGAAATTTACTTGATAAATTGATCGAAGGCTTCCGATTTTGGATTGCGAATGCGTGAGCAAGCTTACAATTTTGCTTGGTGAATCACTCAGAGTGTTGTAGAGGCTCCAGGGAAAGAGAGTATGATTATGTTTGTATGGGTTTTTAGGAAGAATCCAGGGACTATAGGGCCCTGGAGCCAGCCAAGGGAGGCTCGCTCGCACATTCGTATTCACGATCCAAAATCGGAAGCCTTCTGGTGTGATGTGCCTGGGTGTCCTTTACTCCCAAGGTTCACGTTATTTTTTTATTATTTTCATCAACAAATCTAACATTATTACCAAAATAATTGACTCTGACGTGTGCATGCATCCATTTTTATGAAGACAAAATGTCCCTCAGACCCTTTCGTAGTTCTTCCTTTTACATTTGGCCTCTTCAATTATAACTTTCCTTATACTTTCTCTTTCCAGAGAAACACCGGGTTGTTTTTAGCCATTTCTCCATTTAGGCCTAAAAAGGCTGGCTGTGAAAAGGATAGTGGTACACTATTCTTTACTACCATTTCAATAATGTGTTTTTTTTTAATTTTTCTGGTGTCATTGTTATGGTAACTTTGTCAGATATAGGGAGGCTGATTCATCAAGCAAAATCAGAAGCTCGCTCACACATTCGTATTCGCGATCCGAAATCGGAAGCCGTTGCGCAATTTAGCAATTGAATGAGCTCGCGACCGGAGCTGCGCATCCCCGGCAGCTTTACACTGTTAACCGAGTTAACCGAGTTCAACTCCTCTACATAAGCGCCTTTATAAAAGCATACGATGCCTGATCGGAGGGGCCGTCCGCGGGTAAATCTTGCGACTATCTTGCGACTGACCGCACGCGAAGCCATCGGACTAGATTTTCCCACAAAAGTCACAAGCACACACACGTTCTTTTGTTTGCTTCTTATGTATATGTGTATATATATATATTTATTTATTTATAATTATTGTAGGATAAGGACATATTATGAAGTGCTTACTAGTATATATACAGCTTGATCTCAATTAGTTTGCAGTGTTGCAAAGCAAACCAAAAAGTATAAAAACAATAACAAGTATGCAACAAATGTAACAATAAATTAATTATTTTGTGAATAAGTACAATGTAACCTAAAAAAGTAGCACTTGCCCAAAAGAAGATGAAGCATTAAAGATTCTAATTGACCTGTAATGGACTGTAGATACGCACTGAACAGAGAGCAGGTGTGTGCTAATTAATTGCTATGATCTCACCATTGACAGCTTAACAGATCCTCCTTAATCGCGCAACTGAAATCTAATCGCCTTAATTGGCAGATTCGCGACCCCTATTGCTCATTATCAAGGCAGGAATCCGGCTGGCAGTGAAGGCGCGTGTACGAGCGCACTTGGCTCCAGATCGCGGGAAACCGGCTCGCTAGAAGCGCGACCGTGCGCGCGTCCAGCTTACACGCATTTTATTGATGAATCAGGCCCAAAGAATCTTCTTAGTTGTGTTTGGTCTCCAGTAGATTTCTGAACATTTTTTTTCCCAGAAGCAGATGGAATATTTTCATTGACATCTTTCTCATTCACAACTTCTAACACTTTAGGATGAAAACGCTGCAAATGTCTTTTCAAATTTGATGCTCTTCTAGGTGCATTTTTGTTAGACCCACTAAAACTGCTAATTTTTGCATCACATTTTTTTTCACCATCATCTTCAAGAACACATTGGCACACGTAATGTTTTCCATTACCTAATGTAAAGTGTTCATAAACAGCAGACTTTATCATGTTTGTTGACAGACTTTTTGCCATTGTGAATAGGGTGCCGCTTTCACTAAAATATAAATATAAAATATGTTATAATAACTAGCATAATTTTTGATTTAAATACAAACATACATGGAATAGTCTTGTACTATTGCAAACATACATACAACACAGCTCTATACACACAAATAAGCTATAGCCCTGCACTAAACTTAGACATAATTTGTCCTATACAGAAACACATGCACAAACATAGATATTATACACACAACACAGAGCCCTACATTTTACTCAGAAACATACACATAATATGCACTATACACAAACATTCATACATTCCTGCACTATACACACAAACATACACATAGCCCTGCAGTTTTATCCAGAAACATGCACACAGCCTTCCATCATAGTACACTCAAGCAGCCATGCAGTTTTAAAATAACATGAACACTTACAGTTGAATCCAAAAAGCTCTTCCTCCGAGTTATTTTAAGCTCTTTTAGCAGACAGAGGAAGTTGAGCAGATTCTGCTGTCTTTATCTTTGTTTGCTGATCTTCTACTGAAGACAGGACAGTGGGAGGCTTCAGGGCCAGGGGGGCACTTAACTAACCTCCTAGTATTAGGTGGTGTGCAAAATGATGCACCATCCCTGGATGGGAGCATATATGGAGAGTGCAGACAGGACACCTGAACACACATCAGGCCTTACCACTCACCTACACCTATGTCATTACACTTGTATACACACATGAACTTGTTAAACACACTATATCTGAATTAAAATGAAAACACTTTTTGTAATGTACATAATCCAGATTACAATAATGTGAATGTCAGGTTGTATAATAGCTCAGCTGAACTTCACACTAGTAGAAAAACAACTATGCACTGGGCTTTATTCTTACATCAGAGAAGTACTTAGTTATGACTATTGTTTGTGAAATAGGACATTTGAACTTGCTGTATTTTTTTTATTTTAATTTAAATTTATCAGGAGTCGGAGTCGGCACATTTTTATGGACTCCGACTCCAGGTACCCAAAATTCTCTCCGACTCCTCCACTCCAACTCCACTGCTCCGTGATTGCTTTTCTAGAGGGATTGCCTCTTAACAGCAAACTATCCAGAGGATTCTTCCAATCCCTAGCAGATATGGACTTCAATTCAGCCACCACCTCCTCAAACCAGGAGTCGTTTCGCACTCCTATCCACCAATGAGTTGACCATTAAAGTGTGAAAAGTAGGCCATTTCTGCAACAAGGAGAAATGGGATAAACGTGGGAGATCCAAATTGCCCCAATATGGTCAAAAAGAGATGAGTGACTATTCAGAAGATGTTTTCCCCTAATCCTATGCCACACTGCCGAGCATGAAAACAATAGCGGGTTTGACGTGACTTCCTCAGGAAGGAATTCCCTATGAATGTGTAAAACATATTTTAGTTTAATATTTGGTATAAATTGTTGGTCCAAGGTAGAGTCAGTGTAAATACAAGTATTATGTAACCAATCTTTAATGTATAGTATGATGGAAGCAACATTATATAACTCAACGTCGGAAAATTTACTCCTCCATTTTTGGTCGGTTGTTGCAATACACAGAGACTCAGTCTAGCACATTTACCTCCCCATATAAATTTTGAGAATAATATATAAAACGTTTTGAGGTCTGTCTTTTTGATTGCTAAAAGTAAAGATTGAAGGATATATAGAAGTTTGGGAAAAATAATCATTTTTATCAAACTAATCCTCCCTAGCTAGGAGAGCAGCAGTTTTCACCAGTTGCGCAGTTGTTCACCAAGAGCTTTAAAAATGGGTTCAATGTTCTGAGAGTATAATTTGTGAGGAATTTTAGTAATTTGTACTCCTAGGTACTGTATTTTCTCCACACTATATAAATGGGTAATCTCTACCCCATACAGGCCTCACACATTTTGTCAAATATAAAGCTTTAGATTTATCAAGATTAATCTTATAACCAAGATACAGAGCCATATTGAGGAATTAAATTCAAGATAGGCGTCAGGCTGTGTCTTGGGATGTGTAACAGCAAATTATCTGCAAAAGCAGTGATCTTAAGGGTATGTAAGCCCACTGAAATACCTTTAAATTCAGGCAAATCTTCCAAAAGTCTAAAAAGAGGGTCCAAGGCCAAATTAAATAGAATTGGGAAGAAGGGGCAACCTTGTCAAGTTCCTCTGGACAGAATTATGGGTCTCCATAAGTCCCCATTAATATATATTTTGGAGGACGGATTGTGATATATATATTGGATATAGGAGGAAAACACATGTCCAAAAGCTCTGTGAGATAATATTGCGTTGAGTAAAGGCCATTCTATTCCATCGAATGCTTTTTCTGCATCCAAACTTAACAGCATGGATTTGGAGTTTTATGACTTGATAGACTGTACAGTAGCTGCAATAGCCGCCCGAATCCCAATTGTTGAATTCTTATTT
Organism: Pyxicephalus adspersus; assembly: GCF_032062135.1. NCBI lineage: Eukaryota > Metazoa > Chordata > Amphibia > Anura > Pyxicephalidae > Pyxicephalus > Pyxicephalus adspersus. The sequence goes on along the minus strand of NC_092870.1, from coordinate 9,045,496 downwards.
AGATGTTTAGATAATATAGTGGGTAAAAACATCTGCAGCCTGTTTGCCATCAATTTAGCTAGAATCTGATAGTCACAATTCAACAATGAGATTGGTCTATATGAAGGATAGAGTCAGGATCTTTACCCGGTTTTGAAATTAGTCTGATTAGATAATATTGCATTGTAAAGTTCTGCGAGCAAAGGGCTTACTTCAGGTGCTAAAATGTTAACATATTCCGAAAACCCTTCAGGGCCCCGCATTTTATTGGAGGCCAAAGTACCAATTGTGCAGAGAATTTCCGATACAGTAACTGAGGCATTAAGCTGCTCCCTACAAGTTGTGAATAGTTAGCTTTTTCTAGTAAATGTTGCATCAAATGGGGTCGGGCCTGAGCAGTATAAAGCTTTTGATAGTATCTTTCAAAGGTCTGTAAGATATCACTATGAGATGTATAAAAACTCAGAAAAAGGATGTTTTGCTCTCAGTATATGCCGCTTCGGGCCTAACGGGTTAGCCAATCTGGAGTACCTATTTTATTTCCCCACCTAAATAATTTGTGCTTAGTATAAAGAGCTTGTGTTCTCACTCAGGAGGTAGCACCTTGGCGCCTCTTGCCAGGACTTCTTAGCCTCTCTATCATTACACTGAAGAAATAGTTTATATTTTTATTTTCGTGCAACCTGTTCATGAAGAGCATTATACTGATGATAGTATTCTCGGTTGCGTCTTGGCACAAAAGACATGATCTATTATTATTATTATTATTAATAAACAGGATTTATATAGCGCCAACATATTACGCAGCGCTGTACATTAAATAGGGATTGCAAATGACAAGAAGGGAATGTCTTGCTGAGAGTATATGGAAGGGGGAGGCTGTGTGGGGGACCAGGGTTGGGTGAGATGTCACCAGAGAGTATCAATAAAGTGAGAAGGTACAGGAGCACAGACAGAGAAATAAGGAGAGTGAAAGAGCAGAGAGACAATGAGTTATCAGACAGGGGAGTGCAGGGAGTAGTGCCAACAAAGAGAGAGCAGGATGAATAATACATTTTACAGATATTTGGGAACCATATGCATACAATAAACAATGTGGCAAACTGAAGTCCAAGAGAAGCAGTCCAATAATGTGGGGTCAAGTGAGGCTTGTAAACTTGTTCCAGGGGTGAAGGTTGAGGATTCAGTCAGAGATGGTTTGATGAAATACCAGCTTAGAATGGTAGCAGCAGCAGAGGATGTGTTGGAGTCCAGGTGGATAAATCAGTCCAAAGGCAGGAGATGGGAGTGGCAGAGTAAAATAGTAAGTCCAAATGTGTTTTAATTCCCTGGATTAATTCCCATTGCACTTATAATTTGGGCACTTGAGATTTGGGCACGTGACCAGGGTCCCAACGTGACCTTGCCTGTTGTTTAAATAGAAGTGCTTTTGGGTTCTGATTATGGATGGACTACCGCCCATAATGGCTTTCATAGTACGCCATAACAAAACCGGGGTATCCCAATGTTGGAGGTTGTCATCCAGGCTGTTAGCACTGCAGGTTGTGCCGGCGCCGCTGCTCCTAATCGCAGGCACGGACGCCGGGTCCTATCTTTCAGGTAACCCCACTACCTATGTTCCATGCCTGTGTTTCCTTCATGCTGAGACTTGCTCTGGTGTTGAGACTTGCTCTGGTGAGCTGGCATGGGTGTGTCTCTCCTAATCTATGAGGTAACACACACATGCCCTCTGTTTTCTACAGCCTATGGCTGGTTTCCTGCAGGTATTTAAAGGCACCTCCTACTACAGGAAGTTGCCTGAGCAATCTCAAGGTTTTACCCTGTGTAACTCTCAGTGCTAAGATGTTTCTCTGTTTTGCTTTGCTGTGTACCGGACCTTGCTTACGTTTTTGGACTCTGCCTGTTTGCTGCCTGACCCTGACCTCGGATTACGATTTTGAACTTTGCCTGTTTGCTGCCTGACCCTGACCTCGGATTAAGTTTTTGGACTTTGCCTGATTGCCGCCTGACCTGATCCTGGATCCTTGTTTCTGGACTTCTTGGCCACGCAAGCCCCTCGGTGCTTGCACCGGGTTTTCTGACTCCTGTGGTCAGCTGCCACTGGCCTGGGGATTGCTTTGGAGTGGCACCTGGCAGCTACCCCGCAGCCCAAGCCTATCCCCACCATCAGAGGCTCTAGCGAAGACCTGATAGCGGCTTAGTCACGCCCCTCTGGAGTATACCCAGTCAGTGGCACAGTGGGTCCACACCCGCTTGCATAACACAGGCCATCCGCCCAATGGGATTGAATATAGGCCCGAAAAGAGGGAGACTTGAATAGATGAGCTGGAAATCGCCACAGAAATGTTTTTCTAAAAGGCTGCTGCAGTAGTGGGAGGGTCCAGGGGGGCATGATCAGAAAGTGTAAAGTTGATAGATATGTCCTGAATCCTTGGGAGTAAGCCTTTTATTGCTAAAAAAAATCAATTCTGGAAATTTTGGAGTAGGCTTTTGAATAACAGGTGTAATCCCTCTCAGTTGGGTGGAAGAGACGCCATACATCTACTAAAGGAGTTTGCAAGAACAAACATTTTAGTCCAGAAGTAGAAGGGTCGGGTCTAATATTGATTTGCTTCGACCGATCTATTAAAAGATCAATGACTGTATTCAAATCTCCCGCTAAAATAAGATTAGGATAAGAATTTGTTAAAATCTTTTTGCGGAGGTCAGTGTAAAAGATCGAAGAGTTGTTATTGGGTGCATATATGGAACAAAAAGTATAGGTGGTGCCTGCAATCTCCACTATTACAAAAAGATATCTACTGGCATGATCTAATTTAGTAAAAACAATTTTGTATGGTAGATTTTTGTTAAACAAAAGCGTCAATCCTCTCGTTTTAGTTTTATAAACAATGTGAATCACTTTACCAATCCACAGGGCTCTGAGTAACAGGGCCTGGCTCTCCTTCCAATGCGTTTCTTGCAGAAACACTACATCTGGAGACTGTTTTTTAAGATGCACTAACACCCTTTTACGCTTTTGGGGACTGTTCAAACCAGCCACATTCCATGAAATTAGTTTTAAGGACGATTGATCTTTCTCAAGTACTGAGGAAATACAATGCGTAGGGGTTGTCATGGAGGTTCAAAGTGGAAAGAATCAGACTCCGTATACCAGAATAAAGACTGCAGCTATTCCAGTCAGTGGCCACAGGTCTGCCAGAAATGTGCCAAAATCTTGGTGTAAAAACCCTGGGAAACCAGTTCCCAGGAAAAGTAATGCCCTAGAATAGAAATCACTGATCTTCCAATAAAAAACACATTGCCTGTAAACCATAAATGACAGAACTAGAAGTGAAACCCTGAGTAAAACAGTATAAATCCATTTTTTTGTAATAAATAACAAAACACCTGCTGTCGGGGTGCGCAGACAGAGGGGCACAATGTTTGTAGAAATCGTAAAACATATAGTAACATAAAAAATATATGCATCATAAAAAACAATGAGTTAGCTGTTGCAAATTGGAGGCACTTATGTGAAATGATATGCATCATGAGGTTATCAATTATTGTCCCTCTGAAGATGAACTTGTTAATTGAAGAGTTTCAATGGCATCAGCGGGATCCTCAAACAGTTTTGTCTCCCCTTGCCAGAGCACTTTCAGCTTTGCTGGGTAAAGTAAGGGAAAATGTACTCCCATATCTATCAGCCGTTTACAGACTGGAGCAAAACTTTTTCTCCACTTTGTAACCACTGCGAAGTAGTCCTGGAAAAGTGGGATCTTGTTGCCCTCCACATGGAAATCCCGAGCTTTCCTATAGGCTCCCAACACAGATTTTTTGTCAGCATAATGAAAGTACTTAGCTATCACAGGACGTGGACGTTGATTCATGTTGTGACGCTCAGGGCCTATCCTATGAGCCCTTTTAATGCTCCGGGTTGTAGCAGGTGGGAGATCTAGTGCTTTCATCAAGGGGAAAATAAGAAATTGAACTAAATCATGGCTTTGTAGGTTTCTGGTATGCCAATAAAATGTAAGTTAGATCTTATGTTGTGGTTCTCCAGATCCTCTAATTTGGTTTCAATTGATGTATGGTGTCTTGGGCAGCAATTTTAGTATTGGATTGCAGAAGCTCATCCTCTAAATCACTGACCCTCTGTTCCAGTTTAACTATGTGTTGTGTATTAGAGAAGATACTTGCTAGTGCTGATTCAATGGATTTTTGTAAGCCATCAAATTTGTTGTCAAAGTATGGCATTAGAACTTTGGATACCTCTGAGGCAATTACTGAGCAATCAGGTGTTGCAGGCATTGGATCTGTCCTGGAACCTTCCCCCTCTGAATGTTCCATGGAGAATAAAGGCTGTGACAAAGAAGGTGATGAGGGGGAAGGGAAGTCAGCTTTTGGTGCAGGTTTAGGTTTCTGTTTAGTGGTATGCTTACGCATTGAAGAAGGGTGTTGTCTCCCGACAAATTTGTCCATAGTAATATAATACATTATATTATAAATTTCCAGCTTAGTAAAAAACATGGAGATTAATCACTCACCTATTCCTCCGTGGTAAATGCACTTTCTCAGGACTTCTACTGCCGATGGTCAGCCAGATGGTCGAAAAGAAGAGAAAAAAAAAGGTCTTAGAGAGAGGAGATGCCTGGATGCAAGGAGAAGCCACAGCTCCCTTTTCTGATCTTCATCTGGGATTTATCCTTTGCATCCAGGCATCTCCTCTCCCTGGAAGTCCATGGCAATTTTTTTAGGCCCCCCTTCCCCTGTTCACCTGCTACTTCTGCACATATAAAATAGTATTTGCTAAAAGTGGTCTTAGTTTGAAAGATGAAATGCTGGAATAATGTCTAAGCACCTGTAAACTTTGCCAATTCTTATCTACATCTCTTTTGCAGAAACTAATCTCTACTAAACTAGCTGTCAAGGTGGGGGGGGGGGGGATTTACCTTAGTAAGAAGTCTTAGTATGTGTTAGAAAAATGAGAAACATTGTTATTTTACAATTTCAAGAGGGCATTCTACACAATAAGAAATGATTGGTTGCTTTCATAAGAACATTTACCATTAACCCCCCTGGTGGTATTCCCGAGTGTGGCTCGGGGTGAATTTTTTGTACCAAAAGCAGTTACCTCAAGCCACACTCGGGGTAGCATTGTAAGGATCCTACCTGCTCCCCAAGATACAGCGGCGTCCTCCAGCGATGCCGGCCACGACTACTGTGTCCCCTGGCATTGTATCCCTGGCGTGATCGATGGGATGCGTGAAGCATCGGTACGCTAGGGAGGCGTGGCCTGGTGGGAAAATGAAAAGCAGATTACATTATGATGTAATCTGCTTTTAAATGCTTGAATACAGTGAAATACAATAAATAATAAATGTACAAGTGTCACGCACGGAGAGACAGGACCACTAGGGGGCGTATGGAGGTGGTGCGAGCACTGAGAAGGGCCAAGGCGCAGAGTCTAAGCCGTAACCGGGTTTTCTCCAGAGCCTCTGATAGTGAGGATGTTGCGCTGCTGGTTACGGCCAGGTTGTGGTCCTTGGGCACACCAAGGTGGGCAAGCTCGGTACCAAATCACCAGGCAGGAGGACACTCAAGGAAAGCTGGGGTCAAGACAGGCAGCAAGCAAGAGAGGTTAGGTCACACGCCAGGGATCAATAGCCAGGGATCTAGGAGACAGACAGCAATGACACAGGGGCCACTGCAGGCACAGGGAACACTGGAGACACTGGAACAGCAGGAGGCACAGGAGAAGCAGGGATAACCACAGGCAGACAGGAACAGCACAGGGAAGTTGGCTGGGAACCAACAGACTGGACAACGAGGGGTTAACACAGGAGCGGGATGCAGGAAACAGTGGATTAGGCAGCAGGTGTACAGGAACTAGCTCACAGAACTAGGGACTAGTAACTTGATGCACTAACACAGACTGGAGTCTGCGAGCAAGCTAAATAGCCAAGGCTGGTAAAGGGGCTACTTCCTGATTGGCCAGCAGCATGGACAAAGTCGATAAAGCCTGGAAACAGAGGCACGCCCAGTATCAGAACTGCCCACATGCGCAGGAGAGAGATGCCTGTGTTTTAGTGAGGAACAGGTAAGTGTGACAATAAGTACATCTTTTAGTGCATAAATCATCATTGTCCACTGTCCGGTGATTTACATTATATTTGGATAAATTTCAGTGTTTTTGATTAGATAAAGTTTTTAAATTACATTGATTGTTATATTATTTCATTATTTTTTTAAAATTATATTTATAATTATTTATTATATTATAATTTATGATTTGTGTTTTAAACTTTATCATACCCGGAAGTTATTTGTAAGAATTACAGGCCCACAATATTAAACAAAAAATTTCCATGCAAAAAATTGTAACGCTTTTTGCATAGAAATACTGACATAATTAGAATGCTTGGGGGGTTAAAGCAAAACATATTAAACACCCTCCTCAAACTAGTATTTATTAGATGCACCAATTCCAGCCTTGCTTCTATGTGGGTAGATCAGTTTGGACTTTGCACATTTGAACCATGAAATATTATATATTAATATAATAATATGAAATATTATAGGAAATAATTCTTTGTGTGGGAAGGAAAAACTTTCTTCACAAGTTGGATACTTTCCATTCCATGTGTCCAAACTTTTTGCAAACAGGGCCAGATTTGGTGAGGTGAAATGATGTGGGGGCCTGACCATTCAGCACGTACTCGGGGTTAGTACTAGGGTCCCGCACAGCACTCGCTCACCAGGGTGTCGTGAGGGATTCCATGTGCACGGACTCCGGTGTCAGTGCGGGCTCCGTGCAGAGCAGGTTCTTGGAATCACAGTGGGTGTGGTCTGCTCACAGTACAGTCCCGTACAGCACACACCCACTATAATGACGTAGGGGATTCCCTGTGCACACATGGGGGCTCCCGTCCTGCTGATTATACCCGCCGAGTAGCAGGCCGATAATTGCAAGGGGGTTGATCAACTCTAATGAAATATAAAATAGCTTTTTTGTACGCGTGTTTTTTATACTGTGGTCAACAGTACTGGCGGGCCGCATATTATTGATTTTATGACAGAGGCTGCGGGCCGGTGGAAATCTGAACGTGGGCCGCAATTGGCCCCTGGGGGCATGTCTAATTTAAAGGGAACTAAATGTGCGATACTCACCTGCCCCCTCCCACTACAGGGTGCCACCATCTTTTTCATTCTTCTCTTTCTGCGGACTATGTTCTGCCACGATTGCTGGGTATTCTGACAATCAAAGCAAAAGATGTGCATGCTGAGCAATCAAGCAGGTAGGAGGGATTATTGCAGAAGGGTACATCGTCTGTCCCTTTCTGCAAAAATTGCTTGACTGTGGATTTTTTCAAAGTGGAACTTTAGTTCTGCTTTAACAAGCTGTATGGACAACTTTTAAAGCTGGCACCACATTATCATTCCTTGTATTACTGAACATATTCAGCTAATTCATTTTTCATCCATATCTCAAAGAATTATGTTTGCCGGGGCGCATTTCAGTGAAATTTAAATACACAAGGAAGCCTTCATTTTTTCCTGATCCGGATGTGCCAACACCCTAGTATCAGAGGAAGTGAGGCTTTACATGATAAACAGATTGTCCCACAGACTACTACACTATATAAGCCTTTCTATAAGCTTTAATTAGCACTACTTTAGAAAATCAACTCACAGCCAGAAAAAGAACATATTGTATGTAGGAGTCAACACAAACACACTGATGTGCTTTCACATTTTGTACTTATAAAGTGTACCTCTCGTACATTTAGCTCTAGCAGTTACATGCAGGTTAACAGTAGTCACCTACATCGTACACACATTTAGAAGAAACAAGAAATTAGAATAATCCAGAAGACGTTATTACGACATAAGGCAGAATTAAACTAAAAAAAACACCAATCATCAATGAGAAATATTAGGAAAGCTGACTGCATTGTGATGGGTGATTGTCCTGTAAATCTCATTAAGTTTCTTTTGTGTGTCTATTAACCAAAGTATAAATAAAAAACAATGACAACAACCAAAGTATAAATAGGAATCAATGACTAATAAACTGGGACCTGAGAGAAGATAGCCTGGATATCAGGGCCATGCATTGTTTAGGGCCATCAATGACTAATCAATGGATTCCTGAAGGATCACTGTTTACTTCATTTTTTAAGTACTTTTCTGTACCACCTACATTACTTTGTATAAATAACACCATCTTTTCTAAATAAATCAGAACAGCAGCTCTATAGATCAAAATGGTGTCTGTGTCTGTTCTTTTACGATCATAATATTAACCAATAGGAAGATGCATCCATTTCTTTAAGAAATAGATACATTTTCCCTTGACATTTGGAGATGAAACCTCAGCTGTTAGGAGATGTGTACACATGTGTGTATTATGTACCTGTGTGTGTAATCAGTCTAAATATCCTTTATGTTTTCCTCCTAACTAACCTGGTTCCTAAGAGTGGGGTTAGGTCATGATTGTGATAGGGCTGAGTTCCCGCAGGCCGTGCCCCACTCCCACCTCCCCCCCACCCCACCCTCTTACCCCAAACACACACTGAGACCACAACTTGGTTAAATGGCCCCTTTGGGCCATTTATTAACAAATAACTTAAAAATTTAACTCTTTTAATAAATAACCATAAATTACAATATAAACACATAATCAACAAATAATAACAACTTACAAATAATAACAAATAACTGTAAACAATACATTAATGAAAACATCCTTTTCCTAAAACACACCCCCTGGTAACTGGTCCTCGAAGGCCCCACTATTGTAACCCCTTGCACATAATAGGTCTGCACCGCCGTGATATGTAATGCTCCCAGCCACACCTCCAGCTCGGGAACGATACCAGCAGCACTCGCAGCCCTACCACAAAACAATTTACCTTCCCAACAACAACCTTACCGAGGGTCCCATACCATAGATGAGATCCTCACCCCCACTGAAACTGTCCAATACCACTCCTTCCCTCGAGGACCTCACCGAAAAACCTAAAAACAGGGCAGGCGGGCGGGTAGGAAAAACTTCTTTCCTTCTCTCCGTCACGCTGAAAAAAGACCCTCCCTTTCCGGCTCACCCCCCTTTTCACTCCTCTTCTCCCTCCCCCCTGCACGTGGTCACTCGGCATACTAATGCAGCAACTCCCCCCCCTTCTCTATGCTAACTCCTAACCCTTCCCCTGCCTGCTGCCATCCCTTCCCAGTCATGCAGGCCTTCCACTGATTTTCACTTCGTTCCCTGCTTCAGGCCTTACTATCGTCACAACTGTGGTTGTCTCGGACAAGCAGTAATGTGACCTATGGCTGCGTTTTGGTAAACGGTCCTGTAACAGGACACAGTGAGCACTGCAGTCAGTCACATGGTAAATATCACGGATCTGCCACAAGTGTGGGGAAGTGGACCCTCTGTGCAATCTGCACGTTTAGCAGAGGTATGAACTGAGGCGCAGAGTCTAAGGAACCGCCCGGCGTTCACCAGAGCACCCCGCAAGGAGTGATGGACTTTGCTGCGGACTGCGCCCAAGTTGCATCCCTCAGACACACCCGTGCAGACAGCATATAGAACCAAAGCTTGGAATGAAAGAATGTCGGTAGACAAACTCGAAAACCATAACAGGACCAGATCAGGGCAGGCAGCGAACAATCAACGTCAGAACAAGCCAGAGTCAGAACCAGGATATCAGCACTTGGAAATAGATACAAGCTGGAGCCTCAGGTAATTGCACCTATTGCAAAGGCAAGGAGTGTCAGTCTGAACACAGCTTATATAGTGAGGCTAACAGACAGGCTGGGCAGGGACTGGATGAGCAGGTGCAGATAAATCAGCTGGAAAGGTCAGCAACTTCTCTAACTTCAGAGCCTGAACAGAGCAGCTAGAATCAAGGTAAAGGAACCAGTTGCTGCTGACCTGACATATGTCTGGTGAACAACAAGTACCAGATCAGCTGTGCTGCTGGTCTGTGACATTAAACTAATACACTGGTCAACAAACATTTTCTTGCCAGATTAAACAGATTAAAGTCATTTTAGGTTTTGTTTGATGCACAGATTCCAAATATCGTATTGGTTTAGCTAGATTGGCTCTAGTTTTTGAAATAATGACCTCAATATTAATCTCATAAAAAACTAATGAAACATCAAAATTAAACAAAATTAAACTAGAAATGCCTATGTATACTGAATCAAATTTTTGAAATACTTAATGTCAATATATTCTATATTCCGTATATTTACAAAACTAATCACAAAGTCATTGAAAAGCTCTGAATGATTTCCTTTTATGCTGATGATAAGGACAATCACGTTGAAGGCTCCAGCAGTAGTCTGCCATCATGTGTCTATCCTATCTGCCCTGATACCTTTCTTCCATCACCTTTATATCTTGATTGAACCTCTCCCCTTGTTCCTCACTGAAATTGCCAAGGTTTTCTGGAAATTTTTGCAAATGACTATGGAGATAGTGCACCTTTATGCTTATAGTAGCGCCCAAAGAGCAAGTTTTGTACCAGTTCTTCATAATTTTGTGCTTTATGGTTACCCAAGATGTTCTTGACAACCATGACATAGCTGTGCCAGGCAGAAGCTTCAGTATCCGTCATGTAACTTGTGACATTTGAATCATTTATCAGTTTCCGAATCTGGGGTCCATCAAAGATTCCTGCTTTTAATTTTTCATTACTCAATCCAGGGAAGAATCTACAAATGTATTTGAAGCAATCACTGTCCTTGTTCAGAGCTCTAACAAATTACTTCATTAATCCCAACTTTATGTTTAGTGGGGGGAGAATGATTTTTTTCTTTGTCAATCAATGGCTTGTTAATGATGTTCGCTACACCTTTTTTAATATTTTCCCTTTGAGACCATGTCACTTTTTTCCAGTGATCCTGCTTTGCTCTACTATCCTACAAGCAGATGAAACATGGGAACTTTGTGTACCCACCTTGCTGTCCAAGTAGGAAGTTCACGATTTTTAAATCAACACGAATGGACCATTGGTGTTCATGTAAGACCATTTGTAATTTTTTGTATTTGTAATATTTTGTAAGACCATTTGGATATGTTCATATTCTTCTTTAAGTTTTGTTGAGTGACCAATTGGAATTGATGCATAGCAGTTGCCATTATGGAGTAAAACAGATTTCAAACTTGGAGTGGAACTGTCTATGAAAAGTGGCCAGTCTTCTGCTCGGTATTCTGGTCCTCCCATATGGGCTAGTAGTCCAGGGATGTTACAACAGTACACAAAGTCTCCATCTTCACTGAAATATAGTCGGAGTGTCACCTCTCTTGTCTTATAAACCAATATTTTAAGTTACGGTCTCAGACAGTTCTTTTCTTTTATTCTGGATGCTAAAAGTTCAGATGCTTGTTGTGACAGACTTAGGTCACATATTAAATCATTGAGCTCTTCTTGGGAGAACTGCTGGTTTGATGAAACACTTCCTTCATATTCACTTACACTGCTAACTCCTGGATTACACTCCCTGTATATCCTCCATGTCGGATACAGGAATATCAGGGACTGAACACTGCTATGGGAACATCAGCACCATGCCGCACAGGTCGTCCTGCTGATTCCAAATCCGGGTACTCCCACTTTTTTTTCTTGTACAATTGAAACCTTTTACATTCACAGAACAAAAATAACAATCATTGTGATGATTTTTGGGCTCCTGCCATACCATAGGTACACCAAATTTCAAACTTTTCAGTTTTCCATTTTTCCATTGACGTAGACACTCTACACAAGTTTTGCATACTATATGGGGAGCCCAATACTTATCTTGGTCCCCCAGTTGAATACCAAAATATGCAAGATATGCAAATTCTGTAATGTTTCTTCTCTGTTTTTGCTGAGAATATTCACCACAAATGTAGCAAAATACATTAGGGTCATGTAAACAACTTCTTCTTGAAGAACTCATATTTCTGTAAAAAAAAGAAAATGTATGTAAAAAAAGGAGGCAAATGAAAGTTTCATGAAAATAATGATACATTTAATATATAAAATGCAAAACATCGGTGTAAATAAAGATTGATAATATTATGCTGTGTTAACATTTGTTGTTGGTAAAATTGTCTATTCTCATTCCTGTATCACAAGAATCAGAGCCAATTTAATGAAACTGATCTCATTTCTAGATTCAGCAGACCTGAAATACACTAAATATATTGAAAAATCTTTGGCAAGTGAAAATTTTTTTTTTGTTGAGCTGTGATATCAGCTTTGTAACCTGTTATACACTAATACTTTTAGATTCATTCTCTGCTTAGTCTGTTAGCCTATATGAAGATGATAATGTGTTGGGGGATATATTGTACAATCGTATAATAAGAAGGATTACATTTGATCTATTCATTTGTGAGCACATTGGTGGTGAGGTGCAGGTCTGTGTGTCTGTGAGTGTGTGTCTGTTTACTAGAGTGTGTAGTATTACTGTGTGATTAGCATATGCTTTCAGAGATCGAGTGATTGCTGTAAAAGTCTTTGGTAATTCCACAGGGGTTGTGTGTGGGCACAGGGTTCTGTGTTGTTTGCTCAGGGAGCCAATTGATCGACCGATCAAAACTGGTATGTCCAGGACATATCACTGGAGTCTGGGACGCCTTGGGGGTCAGGGACTCCCAGGAATTACCGATTCAGACTTGTGCCTAGTGAGCAAATCTGTAGAAAAGGCTGTCTCCAGGAGGCAGGTTAGATACAGCAATATAAGAACAATTTAAAGCTAACAATGAAGAAGGATTAACCTCCTGAGCAGTAACCCCAAGTGTGGCTCTGGGTAAAAACAAAACAGCTGATGGAGGTAACCCCGAGCCACAATCTGGGTAGCTAAAAAATAAAGACTTACCTGGTCTCATCGGCATCCTCCAGTGTCTTCCCCGTTTGATCCCATCTTCGGCCACATCCTCTTCCTTCGATCTGTCTCCAAGCGAGTGCGCTGACATTCCCCGGGAGTTCCCAGTGATGTTGGTGCCTGCGTCGGTGCGTGCGGGAGCTTGGCTGGAATTTCAAATTATTTTGTATTGGATTCAGTACAAAATAACTTTATTGAATCCAATACAAAGTAATCAAATATAACATATTACCAGTTTTTATGATACAGGGTACCCTCCATTTTTGTAAAAAAACACATTTTACATACAACGAAAAAATAATGAAATAATAACTTGAATGTACTGTTCATTTAAATTTCTTTTGTTTATACAAAGGATTTATTGTTACTCTATTATCATTTTTTTACAGTAAAACATTTGAAAATAATCGGGTAAGCTGTTTATGCTTATAGCTTTTCCTGGAGTGTTCAGTGTTAAGACAATCCCGCCGGATGCTCCAACAAAAGTCGGCCATCATATGTACATCCCATCTACCCTGATACCGTCCTTCCATGACCTCAAATCTTGGTGGAATCGTTCACCTTGCTCATCACTGACTGCACCAAGGTTTTCCGGGAAGTTAGAAAGATGGCTGTGCAGAAAATGCACCTTGATGCTCACCTTGATGCAACCAAGCATCCACCCAATGCCTCTCACGAACTCTGCTGTCCCACATGCACAGATAACAGGGATACTTCGTGTATCCGCGTTGCTGACCAAGAAGGAAGCATACCATTTTAAGGTCAAAACAGATGACCCAATTGTGTTGGTGATATTGTAACAACTCAATGACTCTCTTTATGTCTGCATATTCTTCACAGAGAAACTGAATGGCCAATTGGGACTGACCCAAATATATTGCCATTGTGGAGGACACAATTTAAGCTCCGCTTTGAGCTATCGATGAATATTCGCCATTCAGTTGAGTTATAGATTGGAATTCCCAATTCCTCCATTAAATCAGGTATGTTATGGCAATACACAAAGCCACTGTCAGTACTGCAGAAATGCAATTTTTTACAGTAAAACATTTAAAAATTAATCGAGTAAGTGGTTAAGGTAAAAATTTACGCTTATAACTCTTCCTGGAGTGTTTAGTGTTAGGACAATCCTGCCGGATGCTCCAACAACTCAGCCATCATATGTACATCCCATCTACCCTGATACCGTCCTTCCATGACCTTCAAATCTTGGTGGAATCATTCACCTTGCTCATTACTAACTGCACCAAAGTTTTCCGGGAAGTTAGAAAGATGGCTATGCAGAAAATGAACCTTGATGCTCATATTGCAACCAAGTATTTTGTAGCTCTCCAAGAGTTTCTGCACGATTTCTGTGTAATTATTTGCTCGTGTGTTTCCAAGAAAGTCCTTGACAATGGCTTTGAATGATAACCAAGTATTCTTTTCGACTTCTGACATTTTCCTGATGAAATGTTGATGAGCTGAGGAATCTGTGGACCATCAAACACACTGGCCTTTTTCAACAGTCTCCTTCACTTGGCAAAGCTTTAACGAACTGCTTCATCATACCCAGTTACATGTGCAGAGGCGGGAATATAATATTCCTTCTATCAACAAGTGGCTCATGTAGAATGGATCACTTGGTTTTAGGGCAGATCTTGGAGGTCTCTCACAAGCTTCGCTGTCCCACATGCACAGATAACAGGGATACTTGGTGGGACTGACCCAAATACATTGCCATTGTGAAGGAGGACACACTTTAAGCTCCTCTTTGAGCTATCGATAAATAGTCACCATTCAGTTGAGGTATAGATTTAAATTCCCAATTCCTCCATTAAACCAGGTATGTTATGGCAATACACAAAGCCACTGTCAGTTCTAAAGTACTGCAGAAATGCAATTTCTCTGGTTGAAAAGTACAATACCTTTGTTCCTTTTTCAAGTAAGTTTTTCTCACGCAGTCTTGATGCTAGGAGTTCTGAAGCCTTCCTCGATAGTCTCAAATCATGTGCCAAATCACTCAACTCATGCTGATCAAATCCCTTACTAACAGAGTCCTCTTCAATTTTAAACTCTTCATCATTGTTGTCACCTAGTTCATCACCATAATCATGTTCTTCAAGAGAGGGTAGTGTAACGAAAACCGGCACTGGGATTTCATCTAAATGAGCCACTGGGCGTATAGCCGATGGTAGACTAGGATACTCTGTTACATTTATTTTTCTTGTTATATCCTGAAGTTTTCACTTTACAAAAGTAACAGTCACTGAAATGATCTCCTGGCTCCCACCAAACCATAGGTATACCAAATGGCATCTTATCACGTGTTCCCTTTATCCACATCCGTAAACCCTCCACACACTGTTTGCACACCTTATGAGGGGCCCAAGACTTATCCTGATAACCAAGTTTAACTTTGAAATATGCCAAATAGGCTTGATCTACAAATGTGCTGATGTTCGCCCTTTGACTGGGAATGGTGAAACTGCCACAGATAGATCAAAATGAATCAGGGTTGTTTAGGCACTTATGACGAGAAACAGCAGAGCGAGACATGATCTGAAAGAAAGGAAATACGTGTGTAAGTAGAAAAATAAATTTTG
The DNA here is from genome assembly GCF_032062135.1 of Pyxicephalus adspersus. Classification (NCBI taxonomy): domain Eukaryota; kingdom Metazoa; phylum Chordata; class Amphibia; order Anura; family Pyxicephalidae; genus Pyxicephalus; species Pyxicephalus adspersus. The sequence goes on along the minus strand of NC_092870.1, from coordinate 9,030,065 downwards.
CTAATTCACTACGTAGAGTGGCACACAACCTCTGACCACACTGTCTTGCGTGTAAATGAATAGCCTATGCAAATCCACGCTACAGTAATCACATTAATATAAGCGGTAGAGAAAAAACCTGACGTGATAGAAGAAAACTAACTGCACTTTCAGAATCAGTATACCTATTTTAGTGTAAATAAGCTTAAAAATTGAAGTCAACAAAAAATTTGTTCAAAATTGTTCCCCAGTGATATTGGACATATTTTGGCGAGGGATGCCTAAGAATTACAGGCCTACAATGTAAAATACATTTTCATGAAAGACAACGTACCGCTTTTAGACATATAAATACAGACAGAAAGGAACCGCCCAGGAGGTTAAACAAGAATCTTTTGAGAAATATGCTAATATCTGTTCAAAGTGAGAGTTTGAACAAAAGTGACTGGTGCACCTCCTCCCACTAAGAAGTAAAAGTAGACAAAAGACATTATATCACCCCAGGCTAGATAAAATACATCTATAGCAGTAGAGTTTACAAAACTAAGCTAGAGATTGCAGCTGATAGTATGGAAATATGAGGAACATGGTGCATATTGTCTTCTGCACTGATTTTACATTAGAACATGTATATGTGAAAATTGAGATGATGGTATTTTATGTTGTCTAAAGTTTTGTTTTAATCTAGCAAGTTGTGAGAATGGGTCTAGTGTGATGATGTGTGAGATCTAGAACATTTATTTAATATATGACTATTCCAGATGCAAACCCAACTGGATCCCAACAGTTTAAACCTGAAGATTGAGTGGTTATAAAAAGAAACACCAGATGAACCTTGGAACCCAGATTGGATGGTCCCTACCAAGTTCAACACTGACATCTGATAAACAACAGCAGACACGCCTGGATGCATGTCTCTTACTGCAAGAAAGTGATTTGGAGAATCAAGCATGAAATGTGTATATATGTATATGTGTTGTTTACTAGTGGGAGGCTGGTTTGAGATGGGCCCAGATTACTCTTTTCTTAGACAATATGTGGTAGAAACACATGGTCCAGATAACCAAACGGTATGATTGGGATGTATCATGGTTATCCTAGTTAAATCCTGATAACTGGTTTAGGGGAATATTCTAGGCCTAGCTCAAACCAATCCATACAATTTTATTTTTTTTTCACTCTGTTAGGTCAAATTTAGTTTTTTTTTTCTTTGGCATTTTAAAATATACATCACAGAAAGAGACCCCAGTTATGTACAAGATTTCCCACCAGTTTCTGACCTACAAATGCTGAATGGTTTTGCCTTAGGCACGGTATTCTCAGCAGTACAGATGCCATGTCTAAAATAGGTGTTTGTTTGGTCAGTAAAATGACCAAAAGGGGACAATGAAAAGGAAAATGATTTTGTCTCCCTCTCCATCTTGTATCAGAATCATCAATGAGAAATATAAGGAAAGATGACTGCATTGTGAGGGGTGGTTGTCCTGTAAATCTCATTAACTTTCTTTTATGTGTCTATTAACCAAAGTATAAGTAAGAAACAATGACAATGACCAAGGTATAAATAAGAAACAATGACTAACAAACTGGGACCTGAGAGAAGATAGCCTGGATATCGGGGCCATGCATTGTTTAGGGCCATTAATGACTCTGGATTTCTGAACGATCACTGTTTACTTCACTTTTTAATTTCTTTTCTGTACCACCTACTTTACTTTGTATAAATAACACCATTTTTTCTGAATAAATCAGAACAGCAACTCTATAGATCTAAATGGTGTCTGTTCACTTACGATCGTAATATTAACCTAACAGCTGACGTTTTTTAAGAAATAGATACATTTTTTTTTGTTACAATCCTTTTTATTGAGTATTAATAACATAACAGAACTCGTACAGAAAATAACACATACACAAACATAGAGCCTCTCGGCCCTCAATTGTAAAATCACATTATACAACATGTGGCATTTTACTATAACAATAACAATATTGAAAGTAAGATGGGATCCTCCACATGAGAAAACAAGACAAAAAAGAGAGGTAGAGAATAACATAGAGGGGAACATCCCATAACCTAACCTTGTATATTGTCTGAAATAGAAACCCAATCAAACATTAGAAAATCAATAGCTCTAGTACCCTTCGGGAACGTTCAAACCGCTCTCTAACCCCGCTCCGGTGACAACCGGGAATGCCAGCATTGATTCCAACCAAAAACTAAGGCAAAACATTTAGCCCAGGGACAAACATGGGGTAGGGCGAGGGGCAGGAGGGGGAATATCCGACTGGCCTTTCGTATAAACAAGTCCATAGTACATTATAACCCATTCCTAACAAAATTTACAGCTCTCTAACACTCTGCAAGGTTTATTGCCACATTGATTTAAATTGAGGCGATTCCTTGAACCAGTCTCAAGCCAACCACGTCAGCTTGTATTGCTCCATCTTATCCTCGTTCTCAGCTATTATTCTTTCCATATATTGATTTTTTTTCCATTTCCACCAGCCAATCTCTCGTGGTGGGTGCCAGGGGTTGTTTCCATTTTCGGGGTATAATTGTTCTAGCCGCTGTGAGAAAATGGCGAAGCACATCCCTCTTACACGCCTTAAAGGACCCAGGAAGAATGGACAGCAAGGACATTTGAGGAGTGAGCTTTAAATTAGAGCCTGTCACATTATTATAGATATCTGCTATTTGATCCCATAATCCATGAATACCAGGGCATTCCCACCAAATATGTAACAATGTACCCCGGTGGGAGTCACATCTCCAGCACCTGTCAGAGGTCGAGGAAGAGATACGATGAACATCTGTGGGACGTAAATACCATCTGGAAATAATTTTATAATTGGTCTCTTGGGCCTTACAAGGAAGAGCCATTTTATGAGTCAGCACAAACGCCTTTTCCCACTCCAGTGGTGAGATAACTACCCCCAATTCTTTCTCCCAATAACTCGTAAAGGTGGGGGCCTTGTTAGCAGATATTCCGATTAATATCTCGTATACCTGAGAGATAACATGGGTCGGCCTATTTTCAGAACGTAGTAATAATTCAAATGCCGTTAAGCTCCTTTGTGTGGGATAGGAAGCCAAAAACTGAGCCACAAAAGAGGATAATTGGAAGTGTAAAAACCATGCGTTCGACATCTGCTGCACCCTGGCGTCCAAGGAGGAGAGGGGCGGAACCCTTCCATTCTGTAATACACTACATATCTGCCTACTACATATTCTGCATTCATTGCTGGATCAAACGAGGGATTATCGAACAGGGGGGTCATCGGCCCTATTTTAGAGGACACATGGCCCCCCCTGGCCAGAACGTCCCACTCCCTTAAAAGATCAAGTGTGACCTTTGGGAGCAAGCGGAGTGCCTGGAGCCTAGACCTGTCTATCCACAATAAGGAGCGAAGATCAACAGGAGATAAAATATACTCCAACCCGACCCAGCTCTTCCGGTCCTTGTTATGAAACCAGTCTACCACCCGAGTCAACATAGTCGCTCTGTAGTAGCATCTGATATCAGGGACTCCCGCCCCGCCCAATGTTTTAGGTCTAGTGAGATACCTAAGAGCTATTCTGGGGCGCTTCAAGGTCCACAAAAACTTTCTGCATAACTGCTGTATTTTGCCTAAAAAGGCCTGCGATAGATAAATCGGAATCGTCTGGAAGACATATAGTAGTTTAGGTAAGACATCCATTTTAAGAGCATTGATCCTAGCGAACCAAGATAGAGGTAGTAAATTGTACCTCCCTAACTCCACCTTTAATTTATCCAGCACTGGTTCGTAATTATAGCTAAATAATTTATCTGGATCTGCCGTTATAAAGACCCCTAGGTCAGGGGTCAGCAACCTTTACTATCAAAAGAGCCATTTTGCCTCCTCTTCCACTTAAGAAAAATAGTCTGGAGCCGCAAAACATAACACAGTTTATAAACTTTTAAAAGTTTTAATATTTTTT
>NC_092870.1:9012220-9024704 GCF_032062135.1 Pyxicephalus adspersus | reverse complement strand
GGTACAATGCCTAAACTGCGTATGGGTCTTAATGTATTGAATCTGGGGAGGTAAGAGTGATATATTTAGTATCTCAGATTTGTCAAAATTCACTTTAAAATTACTCAACATCCCAAATTTTTCAAACTCCTCTAAGATCGCCGGTATAGAAGTCTGTGGAGATGATATATACATTAGGAGATCATCAGCAAATAGGGACAGCTTAAAATGGTGTTTTCCAATCTTTATCCCTCGTATATTCTCATTTGTCCTCAGTGCCACTGCCAGATGTTCCATCACTATGGCATACAAGAGGGGGGATAGTGGGCAACCCTGTCTAGTACCGTTAACAATAGAAAACGGCTCCGACAGGCTCCCATTAACTCTCACCCGGGCTGTGGGGGCTGAGTATAGTGCAGCTATTCTAGCCACCATCACAGGGCCCAATCCTATCTGGCCTAAAGCCTGGTACATAAATGCCCAGTTTACCCTGTCAAACGCTTTCTCTGCATCAACCGACAGTAAACATACCGGAATCTTAGATAGTTTGGCGGCATGGGTAATCAATAGTGTTTTAAGTGTATTGTCCCTGGCCTCCCTTCCATTAATAAAACCGACCTGATCCGTATGGATCAGATCCGGTAAATTTAGAGATAATCGATTGGCTATTAATTTAGAGAAGAGTTTGGCGTCTACATTAATTAAAGAGATTGGTCTATAGTTTGAGCACACTGAATGGTCCTTACCTGGCTTAGGGAGAACAGTGATATGCGCCTCCAGACTTTGAGCAGGGAAGGTATTCTCCCCGGATATAGATGAAAACACCCTAGTCATGAACGGGGCCAGGGCCTCTACATATAATTTATAGAATTTGGGTGTGAATCCGTCTGGTCCTGGGCTTTTTCCCGCAGGAGTATTCTTAATCACCGCAGACACCTCAGTCTCTGTAAATTCGGATTCCAAGCTAGCCGATACTGCCGGATCTAATTCCGGCAATGCAGTGGAAGCTACATAATCCTGGAGTGAAGGGGAAGAGTGCGGTGAGGCTTGAATATTTTATAACTCAGCATAATATTTTTCAAACACCGACAATATTTCCTGTGGGAAGGAGGTAGTATCACCTGTATTATTCCGTATGTGCGGGATATAGGTAGCCGCCGGTCTGGGATGAAGTCCCCTCGCCAAAAGACGACCACATTTTCCTCCATATTGATAAAAGGATTTGCGATATTTATCTCTAAACTTTTGGTGGGCTAAATCATAAAGTTCAAGTAAATGTCTTCTAGCGGAAGTTAATTCAATAAACACATCCGATGACATATTACTTTTATGTAACCTTTCTAATTTCTTTATGGTATCAAGCGTACGGATAATCTCTTGTGATCTGATTTTCTTAAGTCTAGAACCCTGCTGGATTAAAACCCCCCGGAGCACTGCTTTAAGAGCCTCCCCTTGAAAAGGTAGGGGTGTCTCGTCAGACTCGTGATCTTTTAAGAAATTTCTTATGGTATCCAGCACTGCCCCTGCGCAGACTGAGCCCCTGATTCATCAATAAAATCCGCGCTCGCTGGAAGTGCGAAAGTACGCGCGGCCAGCGAGCGCGGTTTACCGCGGTCCGGACTCGAGTGTGCTCGTACACTCGCCTCCTCACTGCCAGCCGGATTCTCGGATCGCGAATACGAATGCGCGAGCGATCATCCGATTCTGCTTGATGAATCAGGGGCTGAGTCTCTAAAAAGAGAGTCATTACATTTCCAAGTCCACTCCTTGAATCCCCCAACAGGGATCTGGAGAATGAAGGAAACTGAGGCGTGGTCTGACCAGGGGCAGCTTTCAATATGAGCTTCTGGCTTCCAGTCCAGTAATCTATAAAAATATAGTCAATGCGAGAGTAAGTATGGTGGGGATTGGAATAAAAAGTGTAGTCCTTGTCGCCAGGGTGCAGAATCCGCCAAACATCAATCAATTGTAGCTCATTTAATTTGGCCTTTAGCCCATTCAATTTGGAGTAGGAAATGGAGGAATGACCTGTTGATGTGTCAACCCTAGGGTCAAGAGGGAGGTTAAAATCTCCGCCAAGTATCACAGCACCTTCTGCAAATGTACTAAGCTTGGTCAAAAATTGAATCGCTGCTAAAGTCGGTTGTTGATTAGGGGAGTAGAATGAAGCAACCGTATTGGTCTTATCCCATAAGGAGATCTTTGCTAACACAAAACGTCCCAGCGGATCAATGCAGGTCTCCAGTATCTGAGTCGGAATTGATTTATGGAAAGCTATGGACACACCCTTCGTTTTACCTTCAGGGTTGGCGCTATGGATCCAGGTAGTATAATAGCGATTACGTAATACTGGAATCCTTTGAGAATGAAAATGTGTTTCCTGAAGCATTAAAATATGGACTCTGGCTTTATGCTGGCTATACAAGATTTGGGAGCGTTTATTGGGGCCATTAAGGCCTTTAGCGTTAAGGGTGCGAACTTTCAACCCTTGCGAAGCGTGTGAGTGGGTAGTGGACATAGCGGCAGCTGAAAATACTTCGCAGGCCAACAACTGGGCAATCCAGAAGATGGAGATAAGAACAGTGTACCCCTCGCTAGTTAGTAACTAAGGACGGGAAAAACTACCTTAGTAGGCCAGTCGGAATTAGAGATTTACGTAAATGTAGCTAAGGGAAGGGAGGGGAGTAACAGTCGGTTGGGGCGGGCTGGGTCCCAGACGACTCAGGGGTATTCTAAATTAAACGGTAACACCGTAAGTGCCGCCTAAAACGGCGGTTCTCCTATGTGGGGGAATGTAGCAGGTCAATAGGGGAACAAACTGTGACTTTCAAAACCGTATCCACTCGGGGGAAAAGCCAAAATTATGTCAAGCCCTCCGGGCTCCATGCAAATCTATAAAAAAGAATAGACAACATCACCTCCAGCAGGTATATAAAAACCAGGAGGAAGACAAAGGGGACAGAAAAAAACAAACAGACCATGTCATGACTTATTATCCAGGATACCCTCCCCACAGCCCTTGTTAGCCCTCTGATCCAAACCAAAGATCATAGCAAAAATAGGAAACTGGTAACCCTTCTCAAGTAAGAATTATAAAAAAACTCCATACAATACCATTGGGCTGACCCGCCCGGCCTTTGTGAGGGTAACAATTTAAAAAGGCAAAAGATAAAGGCCGCCTCAAATAGAAAGCAGAGAACATATATGTCCAAATAAGGATTCAACTGTTCGGGTATTTAAGGCACTTTAATGGAGAATCCATCACTGTTCCACTGAGACCATCTTAAACGGGCTGCGGGGCTTGCATCCATACAGTAGTCGAAGTATGGGGATCATTTAGGGATGTGAAGTTGACATGAGAATAGAAGAATCTGTCCCTGATCCATGACCTTGCTGCCTTCCAGGCGAAGAAGTGGTAGAGGGTGTTGTTTGACGTTGATCCGGACGATTGGAGAATCCTAAAGGTAAGGACAGTGGTACATCAGGCCACGCCGGTAGCTTTATATCAGGAAGCTGTAGATTCCTCAAGAACTGTGATAAGTCCTCTGGACCTCTGAGCAAATAATTCTTACCGCCCGATCTAGCAATAAGGTGGAATGGGTACCCCCACCGGTAGGGAAAATTCCGATCACGGAGCACATCCAGTAAAGGTCTGACAGCTCTCCGAAGGTCCAGGGTATGTTTGGATAAATCCGGCATCAGTTGTATTTGGGCCCCAGCATATTCAATAGCATTGGTAGCTCTGGCTTTTCTCATAATGTCCTCTTTGGTTCTATAAAAATGAACCCGACATATCACATCCCTTGGACGTTGTGGATCCCTTCCCTTGGGACCTAAAGTCCTGTGCACTCTATCAATTTCGATGTCCACATCTGGGGGAATCGCTAATAGCTGAGCAAAAATGGTGTACGCAGCATTGTATAACTCAGAATTAGGTACTGTTTCCGGCAATCCACGTATACGTATATTGTTGCGCCTATTGAGATTCTCCATGTCATCTTGCATTAGGTACAACATTTTAATTTGAGCCGCCTGGCGCTCTAAAATAGCCTCGTGAGACGCCATTTGAGAAGAAAGTTCCGTACATGTGCTCTGAAGTGCATTAGTAGTACTAGAGACCTGTTGTAAGGTCTGTTGAATATGAAGGAATTCTGCTTTGCAGCTTGCTTCAAGTCTCCCAATACTATGGTCAAGATCTGATCGTGTTGGGAGCGCCCTCAAGTGGGCTTTCCAATGCCATTCAACTTCCTCCACCCCCGGGGAAAATAAGGCCCTGGAGGATTCCCCCATGGGAGACATTGTACTGGGAGGCAATGATGTGTGGTCAGGGGAACCAGTTACCTGACCTGGTGACTGTGTCTCTATGTCTAAGGCTGTCACTCTAGCCCTCTCAGGGGAGTTTCCTGTGGATGTGGGGCTGTTCCGGACCGCATCCACCCGCGATCCGGCTCCCTCCGAAAATTGAGGCCGCGGCTTTGCGGCCTGGTCACTCGCGGCTCTGAGGCTTGTGGAAAACAAGCCTGGGATACTTCTGGATACCAGCGTCTCCCCACTGGGTCGGCTCTTCTGCCCCCCCTTTGTCTTAGGGCCCATCGGGTATGCTGTGAAGGCACTTGCGTGCTGCTAAAACGGCTTTTCCCCCTCGCGGAGCACGGAGCAGTGCGATTCTGCTTCCTGCTCCGCCATCGGCCGGCCACGCCCCCCAAGAAATAGATACATTTTTTATTGACAGGAGGTTACTTTGTTTGGGTCCCGCGTCGTCCCGACATTCTCTTCTCTCATCTTCCAGGTTCTTCTTCCTACGTTACCCAATCTCGCACTGTGATCGGGTGACATAGATGGGGAAAAAGATTGCCGATCTCACTGCGCATGTGTGAGATTGGCAATTTTTTTCCTCCATTAAGCCCCCTAGCGTTCTAATTCTCTCTGTATTTCCATGCAAAAAGCGTTACATTTTTTGGCATGGAAATTTATTTTACATTGTAGGCTATAACTCTTAGGCATAATTCACCGAAATATGTCCAATATTAAGTTAATAATAAACTTTAAAAAAAACCCACAAAATTTTTTTTAAAAAATAGTTAAACGTATTATAACTGTACAGTAGCATGTATAATATATATTTAATATAATTATATATATATTATATGAGGATTTTTTTGTGTTGGACTCAATACAGTTATTTTGTAATAAATTCAATATAAAATTGGATTTTATACGACACATGCACGGACGTCACCCGGAAACCCCGGAGATTGTCTCTGCAGTTCGCGGGTGAAGATCAAAGAGGAAGGACATGTCCCCAGGACCTGCGGGGACCAGAGGGACGACAGGGGATGCCAACGGAGCAAGGTAAGTGTTTTTTTTTTTAAACTTAAAGCAACCCTGAGTGTTACTCAGGATTACCGCTTTTGCATGGTAAATCCAATAATGTACTCCTTGTGGAATTAACAGTGTTAACAATTAAAAAGATTTGAGTTTAGGTCCAGTTAAAGCTGAATAATTGACATTGACAGCTAAACATTCAAACCTTGTGGGAGCACTGTTGTGTCCATTAGTTACATTCTGATGGTCACATTAATGTCACTTATGATCAGTGCTGTACTGGAGAAAGTCCAAAAATGTTTATGTGTAAAAAGTCCCCATGATTTCCCATCAGTTTACAACTACCCTAAGAGTGCATTTTTTGGACTTTGGCAGACTATAGGACTATAGCAACATACATGTCAGATGACTGTCACCCAAGACAAATAGTCTTGCTTTTCTTTAGCAGATTTCTAGTTTGTGTACAGCAGTCACCTGTTCAGTTGATCACAAAATGATGTGGGGTGCTGCTGCCTCATCCTCGCCTGTGCCCTCTCCATAGAACAGAACCGTGTGTACAGCAATCCTTTATCTGTCAATGGAAATGATCACGGAAGATCCGTTTCCAGCAACAGTGATCTGACATCTATCTGACATCTGCATGGGGCTTAATTCTGGAGCTGTCTGTGATTCTGTGTAGATTTGGAAAAGATGACCTTAGAAGGCCAAACTTTTGAATGTTCTTTCTAAACACAAACAAGCATATCTTCTTGAAGCTTTGCCCCTGATTCATCAAGCAGAATCGGATTATCGGTCGCGCATTCGTATTTGCGATCCGAAATCGTACGCGATCGCGCTATTCAGCAACTGAAAAAGCTCGCGGCCGGAGCCGCGCATCTCCGGCAGCTTTACACTGGCGAGCTTGGAAGGCAGGAATCCGGCTGGCAGTGAGGCGAGTGTACGCACACACTCGAGTCCGGACCGCGGTAATCCGCGATCGATGGCCGCGCGTACTTTCGCGCTTCCAGCGAGCGCGGATTTTATTGATGAATCAGGGGCATTGTGTACACAAAGCAAATCAGATGGTCCTAGAAGAGATGAACAGTTTTCCAGCTGTAGGAAATGACACTCATAAGCAATCTTTGTTTATCATGAGATATAAAAATAGATCTTTACAGATCATTTTTTTTCTGGCAACACTTGTGCATGAAACCCTTTTCTGAGGACCATCATCCTTGTTTACACCAGCAGCATTGCCCCACACAAGATCAAGACAATTTGCCTTATGTGCTATTGTTTAGGTTCATACCAAAACCCTGCATTGGTGTATAGAAAAAACCATACCTACTTCTCCATTCACCACCCTTTTTGCTGTTCTGTCAGCAGTTTTGAGAAAATAAAGCCCTATGTAAGCTTTACATCTCCTCACCACATGTAACAGCGACAGGCCAATTAAGAACATGATGGGAAAGTGAAATAAAGGTATATACGCATTGCAAGGCCCATCTTTTAAGTACTTATAATTTTCCTGTCCTATCACCTACCTTAAACCGCAACTGTGAAAGCTTAAGCATATTCATAATATTCTAAGGTATGCTTCAGAATACACAATGGATATCTAATCCTGATTAAATTTAAAGTATATTGCATTTAATATCTATGGCTACCTGGATCTCAGTATCTAGTAAACAGCTTTAACATTCATTGTGAAATAAATGTAAATAATCAATGTACCTAAAGCTTACACAAACCACTAACTACTTTTTAAATAATTGATTTTGTGTACTGTCGAACCACATTAAAGCAAATTTCACATATTAATATTTCCACAAATAAACTCCATTGCTGAGAAACTTCCACATTTTTGTCGACTTAACAGTTCCACTAAACTTCACTGTGCACAAATGTAAGAAGAAGAATATGCTTAGACCTCCTTGGTGATTGATGTATATAAAAGCCACTGCTTTGCTGCCCCTCTATCACTACAGGATGTAAAGGCATATGGGAGAAACCACAATGTGCAGAAGGTATTTAAGGTATTGGCCCCACCTAACCAGCTAAATTCTTGCAGCAGTTAGGGAGCAGCAAGGCAGCATTTCAACAAATGTTTTTTTGTTTTTTTTAAGAAGCATAGGTGTCACATTAAGCTGCGATAACTTTTGCAAACATTTGAGGTTTTGTTTGTCAAACTGTTCCCATAAGTCTCACCAAAATAATGCTAAATTCCAAAATAACGCTTATTGTCCCCTTATGGGTCAATATATTTTTATTAGGAAAATAAAGAAAAGTACAATATAGCATATACAATCAGATTACAGCAAGGTGAAAAATAACAGCACAATAGCTGTCAATAGGTGACGTAGTTGCCACAGTGGAAATATAATGTAACAGCATTCAGTGCATTATAAATAGTAGTCATTCCTTGCAACAGTAGTTGTACATAAAAGTGAAAAGGGGGCTCGAGGGCAGAACATGAACAGTAGCTAAAAAAGTTGCATCATGGAAAATTGGGTGGAAGTGTCAGGGAAAGTCTGAGAAGAGGAGTTACAGAAGGAAGAGGGGTTATGGGCCATGCAGGGGTGCGACACTCATAGAATTTTTAAGTGGAAGGGTACATACTCTGTAAGGAGACAGGATCTCTATACCAGTGGGAGAGAATTTTAGAATTCTTTTCCTGTGCATGACCACACACAGAGGACTTGTGTGTCAGTTCAAAGGCAGTTTGCCAATCTGACTCCTCTATCTCCCGTCCCAAATCTTTGTGCCATTTAGGGATATATCTAGGTATGTTCTTGTCATAGGAGCCAATAAGCAGTTTGCACAATATGGATACTAAGTGCCTAGGGGGTTCAGAGAGGGTGCAGAACTACTCAAAGTCTGTCAACGGCCTACATGTGTAGGACGATAAGTGTAAGGGCTTGCAAAAACATTCAATCCCATACCTCCAACCTGCTTGCGCCTGCAGAGAGAAAATGTGCTTTATTCTCAGTTTACACCCATTCCATACAAATTTGATGGACATTGAGCGAAGTGCATGAAAAAACGGTTTAGGTGGGGATATGGGGATGGTCGAGAAAATATACAACAGTTTGGGTAAGGACTCCATTTTCAACACATGCATCCTACCAAACCATAAGACTGTAAGGTTGCTCCAGTTATCAAGATCTTTAGAGATGGTTTTAAGTAAAGGGAGATAATTGAGATTTTATAATCTGGTAAGGTCCTAAGGTATGAATACTTTTAAATAAGTTATGTGTTATGGACACCAGGGGAAATTCTAAGAGAGTTGGAGGGCCAGGGTCACATTGAGAGCTTCAGTTTTAGATAAATGAACTTTAAAATTACTATAAAGGCTGAATCTCTGCTTTTGCAAGAAAATGGAGGGAAAAGAAATGTGTTATTGGGTAACATAGAGGAGGACATCGTCGGTGTATAGAGCCAGTTTATGATGGTAGGAGAGAGTTTCTATTTCTTTGGATGGATGAGTTGGAACAGATTGCAATGGCTAAATGTTCCATCACCAACACAAAAAGGAGTGGGAAAAGCAGACATCCTTGTCGGGTGCTGGGGCGGCAGATAAGGCCATGGTTTTGGAGTGTCTAAACCTTTCGGTTAATCCACGCCTGTCTATTGGCAGAGGTGCCAGTCTATTGGCCAAAATTTTATTTATTGGCAAACTCATAATAATGCCTCCTGGCATTGTCCTTGGTTAGAATACACTGTGTGTCCAATATATGCAGTAATCCCGTCTTGCGTTAGAAAGGTCAACCAGGGTGCACAGCGACAAAACTTGTGCAGGGATTCAAGGTCAGCTATTTTTGTAGGGAGGTGTTTGATTTGTGTGGATCTAGCTTTCTTTAGTCAGACTCCACGTTTAATAAATACACCTCGTAGGACACATTTGGGGGCTTCCCATTGGGTAAGAGGGTGGGTGGGGTCCTTTTCGTGTACCAGGTGAAATGTGTTGATAGTTTCCTCTCCTTCACACATACCACGTCACTTAGAAGTGAGTCATTCAGCCTCCAGGAACATCTAGAACCTGGTGTAGGAGAATTGCCCAGTTCCAGGTGTATTGGGGTGTGATCAGACCATACCCTTAGCCCTATACGGTACTGGAGTCGAACATCTATGAAGACGTGGGCAATTGAAAAATAGTCTATGTGACTGTAGGAGTTGTGCGCGTCACAGAAGAAATTATAGTCCCTCTCTGTGGGGTGCAGGATACGCAATATATCCACAACACAAAGTTTTTGCCAAATACATTAGATCTTAGAAAGACACGCTAATGGGACTCCAGTTCTCCCTGAGGAGGTATCACTTAAGGGTACAAGCGGGGTATTAAAATCCCCCCCAATGATCAGATTAGGGTGTCCATAGCGCTCCAACGCGTTGACCATATTTGTAAAGAAATGATGTTGGTCCTGGTTGGGAGTATAGAGATTGACTAGAGTATACAATTGATATGTAGCTCTGATGGTCAAGAATATTTAAGGTCCCTGCGGGTCGACAAGGGTCTGCAAGACCTCAGGGTTTAAAGATTTGTGGAACGCTATGGAGACCCCGTTAGATTTTTCTGAAGGGTTGGTACTGTGGAACCATGTGGTATAGTATGGATTTCTAGGAGTAGGGACTGAATCACTTCTGAAGTGGGTTTACTGAACAAATATTATGCAAGTCTTAGTCTTGTGAAAGTGAGGACCTGGCTGCGTTTTTTTGGGACATTTGAAAGCTCTAACACTTAATGAGGCAAAGGACAGCTTCTCAGCCGCCATCATTAAGAGTGAGTAATGGGAAGGGTTGGGGTTGCATGGTCAGTGCCCCTGGGGCCAGGACTATGCTCAGAGGGGAAATTGTTGGGGAGGCCAAGTAAACATAAGGGTAGGAAGGGAAATGGGGGTATGTGTCTAAAGTGAGTGACGCAGCAATCTGTGTCAGTGTCCCTAAGTGGGGAAACATGGATGGCAAGGCGGAAGGGATCCCGTTCGCCCCTGGCATCCAAAATCTGACAATATAAACAAACATAAGGCAATACGACATTATGCGGCATAAACAATCCAATAACAAACTTTTAAAATATAGCAGAAATTATTGTAGACCAAGGCTTCGCTGCAGGACTAGTAAAGTAGCGACAGCAGCGAAAGCACTCATATGGTTACATAGTTGCATAGTAGATCAGGTTGAAAAAAGACATAAGTCTATCAAGTTCAATCACTAGGGTAATAAACATATCCTAGATATAAAACCCCATGGACAGTTGGTCCAGAGGAAGGAAAAAAAAACCCTGGTACAATTTGCTTCAACAGGGGAAAAAATTCCTACCTGATTACATGAGGCAATTGGATGTTCTCTGGATCAACGGTCTCAGTTATCATTAATTTAAAGCCTTAATACCCAGTTATATTCTGTGCTTCTAGAAAAACATCTAGCTTTTTCCTAAAGCAATCTATAGTAGTTGCTGAAACTACTTCCTGAGGGAGCCGAGTCTGAAAGGATCTGCTTCTACTTCTGGTTCCACAAATGAATGCACTCTGACTTCTCCTGCACCAGAGAGACAGACGTCTGTAGAGATATCCCAATAACACACACGCACACAGTATGGTTTTAGGAATATACTCTAATGTTTACTTAACGAAGTGGTCTTTTTATACAGATAATTATACAATAGAAGGGGTGGTCTTTAGTTACATATATAATGTTATTTGACACATTGTAAGGAAAACAGGACATACATCGTGTCTCAAAGAAAGTACAATTTACTTGTACAATTGTTTACATTTAAACTACGTAGACAGGAAAAGAAAATACACCTCCCTTAAGATATATGGCTCAAGCTAGATCAGCAATTTTTCCCTTCAATGACCCCAGCTAGATCAGCTATTTTAACCCTTCAATCCCCTCTTAAGTCATGAACATGACTTATTTTCTTCTAACATAGAGAGGTAAATAGCATATTTTTGTCCAGGATCTCTGGGCTTTGGACACACAGCGCGGAATGTTTGTAAAAGGGAAGGAATACATTGGATGCAACAACATAAAATAATCAAGGAAGCAATTATAATTACAATACTGATAAATAATGTTCTTAACCAACTCAAATCTAGCAGCCAGCTCAATATCCAGTCCCACCAGGAGGATGAACTAACATCTTTTTTGATATTATTGGAAATTTCATGTAACGCTTGAATATGGAACTGGATTGATCTAGAGTGGTCAGATAAATTAAAACAACACATTCCTTTAAAATCCTGACATCCTACGTTATGTTTAAGTAACAAATAATCTACAGCAAATCTAGTTTCGCTCCTCTTAATCCTTGTAGATCTCAAAGCATGTTTGATAAGGCGGTAGAAGTATGATTCAGAGATTTAGCCAGGTCACATGCAATAGAATTTATAGTACGAGTATTATATATATCCAGTCCAGGTACTCCCAATATAGAGGCCCCCAAACTCATATATTCTGCACGGCTGAGAAGGGGTAGAGTAGAGTCACAGTTTTCTGATAAGGTCCTGGTAACTGATCTGTAAACTCTCCTAACAGGGGGTTGTCTAGGAAGGGCCAAAGTCAGCCTGGATAATGCACAGGGACCTCCAATAACGTTGGCAGGAATATAACTGTAAGTGATGTTACCACATGACAAAAACCATCCCTTAGGGAGCATTATATTATAGATAAAACTGGGAGTCACAATGGTCTTATTACAACTCATGGAATTATCTAGGGAGCTAACAATCCTACCATTCTTTTTACAGGTGTCAATAATATAATCATATACACTATTCTTAGGTAATCCTCTTTTTATGTCTCTATCATTACAATATAAAGTCATATCCTGAGAAAAGGTAAAACAGGTCTCTGCTGCAGTCACATTAACAATAGTTATTCTAATATTATCCCTGCCATATCCTAATTTCTGACATTTCCCACAGAAGTCATACAAGGGAATAAAAGATTGTGTATTTTTAGTCGTAGACCAGACTTCATGGAGGGATTCATCGGGTGTAGGCACAGCAATAACACATGTTTTTATAAGGTCCCGTGGGCTCTGTAAGTCCTCAAGACACAATGAGCTAACATTTAAGGCATTTGCCATTCTGATAATACTATTCTGTTCAGAATATAAGAGATCGGGAGCAAAAGGATCTTGCTCCCGAGCTCTTTTGGATATTGACTGATTATTCAGTGTACCACATAAGAAACT
>NC_092870.1:9004089-9008060 GCF_032062135.1 Pyxicephalus adspersus | reverse complement strand
GTTCACCAGTTTCTGGGTTAATGGGTTTCCCCTCGCCAGAGTGGTGGGGCGTCTTACGGTTCTCCAGGACACACACACAATAAAGTTAGTACAGTTTTCACAGTATCATTTGCTGCTTACCTTCAGCACAAAATGAAAATACTTCATAACATCATAACATAAAAGAAAGCATAAGAAAGCGACAGATAAGAAGCGGTAGAAATGGGCTGACAAGAAAAATCAGGGTGCAGACAATAGTTAGATTCTTTCCCTAAAGAATACCTCTTTTAAATTCTTCCCTAAAGAATTCCTCTATAGACTTGGCCATTAGTCTATTTAATTCTGGGACTTCCCTAAAGCCCACAGTTTAAAGTCTATCTTCCTTAAAGATAGATACTTTCTCTTTCAGTCTATTCTAAGTGGATTCATGATAGAAGCAACAGAGAGTTTCGGTAAGAATCGGAATTCCCCTAAGCCTCAAGGCACGGACTTTCCGTACTCACCGAATTCTGTGTGCTCTAATCCCGGACCCGAGCCCCCAGCTGAAAGGATCTGTTTCTACTTCTAGTTCCTCGAATGCACCCTGACTTCTCCTTCACCAGAGAGACAGACGTCTGGATAGATATCCCAATAACACACACGCACACAGTATGGTCTTAGGAATATTCTCTGATCTTTATTTGACAAGGCGGTCTTTTTATACACATAGTTATACAAGGGGGTGGTCCTTATTTACATACAGCTGTTTAAGTTTTGGCCATATATAGTGTTATTTGATACATTGTAAGGCATACAAGGCATACATTGTATTTCAAAGAATTTACAATTTTCGCCATCTGGTTACAATTAAACTGAGTAGACAGAAGAAGAAATACAATTCCTTATACAAATATATGGTTCAAATTAACTCTTGACTATACAGTCCTGCAATAATACTTATTTAACCCTTCAGTTATGTGCCGCTCTACATACTGAATAAGCAAAATTTATTTTTCTACTTACACACGTATTTCCTTTCTTTCAGATCATGTCTGGCTCTGCTGTTTCTCGTTGTAAGTGCCTAAACAACCCTGATTCATTTAGTTCTATCTGTGGCAGTTTCACCATTCCCAGTCAAAGGATGAACATCAGAACATTTGTAGAGCAAGCCTATTTGGCATATTTCAATGTTAAACTTGGTGATCAAGATAAGTCTTGGGACCCTCATAAGGTGTGCATACAGTGTGTGTGAAGGGTTTATAGATGTGGACAAAGGGAACACGTGAGAAGATGCCATTTGGTATACCTATGGTTTGGCGAGAGCCAGGAGATCATTTCAGTGACTGTTACTTTTGTATAATAAAAACTTCAGGATTTAACATGAAAAATAAATGTAACAGAGTATCCTAGCCTACCATCGGCTATACGCCCAGTGGCTCATTTAGATGAGGTCCCAGTGCCGGTTTTCATTACACTACCCTCTCTTGAAGAACATGATTATGGTGATGAACTAGGTGACAACAATGATGAAAAGTTTGAACTTGAAGAGAACCTTGTTTGTAAGGGATTTGATCAGCATGAGTTGAGTGATTTGGAACATGATTCGGGACTATCGAAGAACTCCTAGCATCAAGACTGCGTGAGAAAAACTTACTTGAAAAAGGAACAAAGGTATTGTACTTTCAAACCAGAGAAATTGCATTTCTGCAGTACTTTAGAACTGACAGTGGCTTTGTGTATTGCCATAACATACCTGGTTTAATGGAGGAATTGGGAATTTAAATCTATACCTCAACTGAATGGTGACTATTTATCGATAGCTCAAAGCGGAGCTTAAAGTGTGTCTTCCTTCACAATGACAATATATTTGGGTCAGTCCCACCAAGTATCCCTATTATCTGTGCATGTGGGACAGCAGAGCTCGTGAGAGGCATTGGGTGGAAAAGAATTGGCCTCCATGATCTGCCCTAAAACCAGGTGATCCAAACATTCTACATGAGCCACTTGTTGATAGAAAGAATATTATATTCCCTCCTCTGCATATAAAACTGGGTCTGATGAAGCAGTTTGTTAAAGCTTTGCCAAGTGAAGGAGACTGTTGAAAAAGGCCAGTGTGTTTGATGGTCCACAGATTCGGCAGCTCATCAAAGATGAACATTTCATCAGGACAATGTCAGAAGTCAAAAAGAATGCTTGGTTATCATTCAAAGCCATTGTCAAGGACTTTCTTGGAAACACACGAGCAAATAATTACACAGAAATTGTCCAGAAACTCTTGGAGAGCTACAAAATACTTGGTTGCAATATGAGCATCAAGGTGCATTTTTTGCATAGCCATCTTTCTAACTTCCCGGAAAACCTTGGTGCAGTTAGTAATGAGCAAGGTGAATGATTCCACCAAGATTTGAAGGTCATGGAAGGACGGTATCAGGATAGATGGGATGTACATATGATGGCTGACTTGTTGGAGCATCTGGCAGGATTGTCCTAACACTAAACACTCCAGGAAGAGCTATAAGCGTAAATTTTTACCTTAACCACTTGCTCGATTAATTTTTAAATGTTTTACTGTAAAAAAAATGTCAGAGTAACAATAAATCCTTTGTTTGAACAAAAGAAATTAAAATAAACACTACATTTATTATTTCATTATTTTTTCATTGTATGTAAAATTTGTATGTTTTTTGACAAAAATGGAGGGTACAGCGTATCATAAAAACTGGATGTGATAGCAAAAAACTGGGGCCATTTCTAGATTCACTACCCAAAAATTAGTAAAAAAAAAACAAGTGTAAGATCTAACTCAACAAAAAATGCATTCCCCAGTGTTATCATCTCTGATCTTATCAAAAGGACCCAAACTTGGTTCTTCAGAAATCATTTATTCTCAGACACTACTAGATCTTGGTGTGCCACCTGCCTCTGAATCACAAATCAAAGAGAGTGCCAACTACTTTAAGATGTTACAGGCTGCTTCCTCAATCTGCCGTTAAAAAAAAGACACAGTAACAGCTCATTTAACTCTTGTGTGACAAAGATGTCAAAATCCAAAAAGTTGCTGTGCAGTTAAAAAAATACCTCCAATTTACAAAGCTATAGATTAACTCAAAATATCTTAAAGCAGTAAAAAGTACTCTGCTCTGTACTTATATTAGCCTCCCTCACCACCCTGCACAACATGATTCCATGTAGAAGTGGAAGGAGCAGTACTATAAACCATCAAATGTGAAGTGTATTTAAAGAATAAACTTTCAATGTTTTCAATGTTCTGTATAAAGTAGGGAAGGATTGGAGCATTTGTCAGGTTTTTATTGTTTTGTGTCCCTGCTGAGATTTGCCATATTGCCATTATTTAGTAACAATAAGAAAAAAGTATTTCTATCTGGGAGGATTGAGTTTGCACCACATCCCCAATATCAATAAATAATCAAAAAATATTTTCCATGGGACTTTTAAGGTGCTCACTAGAGATGAGCGTATGGAAGCTGACAAAGTGGAATTCGATCCGAATTTCAGGAAAAATTTGTTGCGAATTTCCTCGCGATTCGTGGTAATAAATCACAATTTTTCCTAAAATGGCGGCTACACGTGTGAGGACATGAGGCAAGGAACTCTGGGAAGGCAGGATGACCCATAATACCATGCATGCAGCCAATCAGCAGCCAGCCCTGTGATATCACAGCCCTATAAATAGCCTCAGCCATCTTGGATTAAGACATTTTACAGCGTTCTGAGCGCAGGGAGAGACGTCTGCAGGCGCTAGGGAGAGTGATAGCAAAAACTTCATTGTGGGAAAAAAAACTGAAAAAACGATTTATAAGTGCAGGGAAAGGATAGGGAGGAATCATTTCACAGCATCTTAGTGAAGGGAGAGACGTCAGAAGGCGCTAGGGACAGTGCTAGAAAAGCGATTTACAAGTACAGGGAAAGATTATTTGGGGATCCAAATAGCCATTATACAGCTCTGTCATTGCAGCAATTTGTTCTTGTTATTGGGGTGCAAGTGCTATGTT